>NC_043015.1:35409015-35454015 GCF_006345805.1 Octopus sinensis
TTACCACTGACTCCTTGACCACTCCCCCAAGTATGATATTTTTGCGCTATGCCTACCCCCAAAAAGTCCCCCACCACCACCCCTTTAAACCTGCCTAAATGTATAAATGCCAATACAATTCTTGTTAACTAGCTTCCTAATGATTTCTCTTGAATGAAACAGTTCTAGTCCTGTAGAAGCTCCTTCTATATAAATATATATATATATATATATATATATTTCTTTACTACCCACAAGGGGCTAAACACAGAGAGGACAAACAAGGACAGACAAACGGATTAAGTCGATTATATCGACCCCAGTGCGTAACTGGTACTTAATTTATCGACCCCGAAAGGATGAAAGGCAAAGTTGACCTCGGCGGAATTTGAACTCAGAACGTAACGACAGATGAAATACGGCTACGCATTTCGCCCGGCGTGCTAACGTTTCTGCCAGCTCGCCGCCTATATATATATATATATATATATATATATATATATATATATATATATATATATATTGATCATCCCATAAATAATCCAATTTTTTTCATACTTCTTTTATTTTTCAATATTAAGTTCTTTTTTTGATCTAAAATATACTCTTATTTTTGACAATGCTCTTCCATCTATCTGGTAGATTTGCAAGGCCTCTCTTCCAAAATTCACTTGTCCCTGACAAATAATATTCCTCAAGCATTGTTCTAATCTTGTCTACAGAATTCATATATTTTCCATCAAAATGATTTTGAAGACTGTGGAATAAAAGATATTCAGATGAGGCAATGTCCAGTGAATATGGTGGGTTGAGGCATCATTTCTCATTCACACTACTCCAGCCTTTGGAATGTCATCCTTGCTGTGTGTGACCGAGTATTATCCTGATGGAAGAACACTTGAAACCAAAGATGGTAATTTTATTTCTAGCACTGGTTTAAGCTCTTCAAGTTACTTGTAGTAGATCTTTGTATCATTTGGTTTGGGTTTAAAAGTTCAAAGTGGACTAAACGTTTCATATCCCACTAAACAGATAACAACACCTTACTTGGGTGAAAACCTTTCTTAATCTTGGGTCCTAGAATTTCTCCTTCCCCTACCCACTGTCTTCAACACTTGACATTTTTATAGAGAACCCATATTTCATCACAAATAACTCTTCAGTCCAAAAAAAGGTTCATTCATGAGATGTAATAGCAAAGAAGAGCACACATTCACTCTCTGCACGTGATTAGACTCGGAAAGTTTGCGAGGAACCCATTGACCCAATTTGCTGACTTTTCTGATGGCACACAGGTGTCGATGAATGGATGCATGACTAAATCCAAGTTGCTCTGCTAATTCCTCAACAGTTATCAGGATTTGCAGGATATCCTCATCAAGCTCTATAGATCTTCCAGGATGAGGCTTGTCTTCTAGGCTGTAATTTCCAACTCGGAATTTCTGGAACCACCATTGATACTGGCTTACACTTATTCTCTGATCTTCATATACTGCATTAATATTCCTTGCACTTTCCATTGTGTTGTTGCCTTTATTGAACTCAAAGCAAAATATGCTGAATATTCTCCTTTTTCACTTCCATAATAGCTTTTAAAATATAACTGTTCAAATTGAACTGCACTCTTGAAAACTTGCACTAAGAATAAGGAGAAGGAAAAATTATTATCTGCTTTTATAGTGAACTGATGTAATTTATCCTGTCGCTCTCCAACTTTTAGTTCATGGAATTGAAAAAAACTGCATTATGTCTGTGATAACCCATTATATATATATATATATATATATATATATACACACACACACACACATGTGTGTATATATGTATATATACAACAGGCTTCTGTACAGTTTCTGTTCACTAAATTCACTTACAAGGTATTTGTCAGACCAAAGCAAAAACAGAAGGTATATGCCCAAGGTGCCACATGGTGGGACTGAACCCAAAACCATATGGTTGCAAAACAAACTTCTTTGCCACACTGCCAATAAATAAAAGACATGGACTTACTTGGTCAGGTCTTGTTTCCATAAACCTCAGTGTATACTCATCTATGTCTGTTATAATAAACTGATGATTGACAAACTCCACTGTATTCCCAACAAACAAATCTTCTGCTAAATAATACTTAGGGAGTTCAGTGTTGAATTTTGGCTCATCATGTTTTTTCATGCGACTCCGCTCCAAAAACTTGCCACCAACAAAACCTTGACATTATTGAGAAAAAGGAGAAAATAGTTTTTCTTTGAGAAGCATAAGACTAGGAATTTTGAGGCAAGTGGATCACTTGCTTAAATCAATGAAAGAACCTGACTGATACTTTATTTTATTGACCCAGAAAGACGAAAACAAAGTTTGCCTTGGCAGGACCAGATCTGAGAACATAAAATGCATAAATTATATATTACAAAGGATTTTTTTTAATGCTTTAATGATTCTGCCAGCCAACCACCCTTGGGAGTGAATGAAAATATAACAATAAGTGAAAAATACTTGAGAAGATTGGTAGAGAGGCTGACAATAACAATCTCTATTAACCTTTTTTCACAGATTGTGGTATTTGAAGAGGAGGAGTTTAACCCTTTCTAAGTTATTGTTGTGTTTCACTCTATATCAACCCTGATCCAGTATAACTATGATCTTGGACATTGCAGTCGTGACCATACTTCCTTACATTTTTTTCAGGCATTGTGTACCGCATTCTGCATTATCTAATGTGTTCCACGTGTTTTTTAGCACTTTTGTCATCATATTTCTTTGAAATACACTTTCTTTCAATTAATTTTGAAAATAATGAAGAATTTTGTAAAACATTCTCATCATTATTAAGCCAGTGTTAGGAAAAAAAAGTAAAATGAAATTTTGATGGAAGGTTTTAATTTAGCTGATTATAAAACTTTGTATTTTCATTACACTGTGTAACACAATTTTTATTTTTTGTTAGCAGCTGTTATTTCCTATTTGCTTACTCCTAGAAAGTATGAAAAATGGCTAATATCTCCTTCAGACTTTGCTTCTGTTACGTTTATTGAAACCCCAAAGAATCCCTCTCACACTCCTGCTCATTATCAGAGAATTGCATATTGTCAGCCACAATGGAACATGCTTAAATGGTGAAGGTCAAGTAACTGGCAAATAAATCCATAGTATTGAGCAGAATATCTGCTATAATGATATTTCTGATCCAGCAATTCAGTGCTGAATGCAATGAAAAATAGGTTGGTTTCAAAACATTGGTGTCCCAGTTTGAAGGGAATCATAGTCATTTCCTTTAGTTATTATTTTATACTTTTGTGTTACACTGAGATGAAAAAATAAAATATCGGTGCACTTAATATAGAAAGATTAAGATAAAGGGTTTTGAAAGTATAAATATTTAGAAAAAAATGTATAAAGCAATTGTTTACACTATTTTATTGGTCAAGGTGCAGGCATAGCTGTGTGGTCAAGTGGCTCACTTTGAGCCACATGATTTTGGGTTTAGTCCCAGTATATGGTATCTTAGGAATATGTCTTTTACTACAGCCCCAGGCTGACATGCCTTGTGAGCAAATTTCATAGAAACTATGTGAAGGCCCAACACAATATGTATGTGTGTGTGCATGTCTTTGTGACTGTGTTTGTTTCACCTCCACCTCACTGCTGGACAACCCATATTGGTTTCTTTACACTAGAAAAAGTATCAGACTTGAAAAATAAATACTGGGATCAATTTGTTTGACTAAATCCTTCAAGGTGTGCCGAAAAAGTAAAAGATAAAACATATTTGAGTATAAACCAAATTACGAATAATGTTTTTTCTTTTTTCTTTTTCTCGGGTGTTCACTCATTAATATGGATCTTGTACAGCTTTAAAATCCATGGAACAACTAGATTCATCTTGAGGCACAATGTTTTGAGAATATAAAAGAAGGTAGGGTGTAACAGGAGGGGAATTTTACAGCTATTTCTTTTAAGTTGTGGAAGCCTTATAGATGCTCTCATGATACATTGCTTTTTGTATTTTTTAATCGTTTTTGTCTTTCAAGTGTTTCAGTCATTGGGCTAATGTAATACAGGTGCATCATCTTAAAGGGTTTTAGCTGAGCAAATCGACCCTAGTACTATTTTTAAGTCTGGTATTTATTCTATCAGACTCTTTTGTGAAAGAAAGTGATAGAGGAAGTACAGGGACATAAATAAACCAACACCAGTTGTAAGCAGTGTGGGTGGGGGAAAACACAAATACAAAGACACACAGACACTATTGTAAATACATACACATGCGTTGGCTTTATGAAGAAAGATTAAGATAGGGCTGGTTTGCATTGTCAGCAGGCACAGTTGTAGATGAGAAAGCCAATGCAGCACTGGCAAACATGGCCATAGTGGCTGCAATAGAATGTTTGGTCAGTATTTGAAGATACAGTGTTGTGCTCCTTTCTTCTGTACTTTTTGCCTTTGATAGTGACTCTACAAGTGTTTTTGAGGAAGATGACATGATTGATGGTGTGATGTGAGGATTTATGTTCCTTGGCTAGGGCGAGCCACTAGCAGTGTGTGTGTGAGCAATGAAACGAGTCCTCAACACCACACTGGTGGATATATAATTTCTTTATTTGTGAATTAAGGCTACCATTGATTTCATGTTAAGAAAAATAGGAAAATATCCTAGTATCTTTAACAATTTTTCAAGCTGATTACATGGAGAACGGTGTTCACCTCTATCTTGGAAAAGAGTCTCACTTCATTCATGGGATTTATTGTAAATTCACATGGATGAAACAATGAATCAAGAAATCACATGACATTACTCTAGAGTGGCCCCCTTTGGATTTTGTCCCCCTTGAATTTGTCTTTTTGGTAATTTTTTTATGGTTAATTATTTTGCATTATTTATATCTTTTTGTTCTGGGCTTGATGTTCTTTTATGTTGAAGTAGTATGTCAAACTGTCAAACCCATGTCAGCATGGAAAAATGGGCATAAAGCAATGATGATGATGATAGATGAAAATATTTAATCAAATTAATTGAGTCATATATATCTATACATCATCATCATCGTTTAACATCTGCTTTCCATGCTAGCATGGGTTGGATGTATCAATATCAATCATTCTTGAACAGGCGTAAAGATTTTCTAATGGTATAAAGAATAAAACCAAACATAAATTAAAATATAGATGAAAAATAATAATGTATAAAAATACATATAAAATTACATACAAATAAAATTAACATGTAAGGAGTTAAGCATGATAAATATAGGAGGTGCAAAATGAATGAGAGATTGATAATTATAAGAATGAAAATGTGAACTTTTAAAATGGCAAATCACATAAATTGTCTAAAAATCACTAATACATATATAAAATAAGATATAACATTAGATATTAATGTAAAGAAGAACATAAATAAGATAGGATCCCCAAAATAGGATGGTCTTCCATCTACGGCTGTTTCAGGGGTACATTACTGGTCATGGTTAAAAATTAAATACTCTATATATGTCCCCACCACCAGGATGATGTACCCCTTGGTAAATTTCATCACATATATATGGGCTAATAATTCTGCCAGCTTACTGCCTGAACAATAACAATCCTGAAATTTTATGGAACAGGGTAAGTTGATTACTTTAACTCCAGTACAATTTGAGAGATGAGGAATTATGTACATTATTTACATTTGACAGACATTTGTCCTCATCTTGTTTGTTGTTAACACAATGTTTCGGCTGATGTACTCTTGACCTAGGGGAATTTCAAACCTGGGTTCTCATTCCTAAGGTATTTTTTTGATGTTATTATTATTATTATTATTATTCAAGTCACTGCCAATATGTCTTAACCAATATGTCATATACCCATGGGCCATTATGGAGTGAATTTTAGAGCTTATAAATCTAATATTTTCCTATCCTTCCTTAATACCGGTTCCCATATGCTACTCATATCTGCACTAGGTCTACTTAGGAGGTTATGCAGTAGCGTATGTGCTGCCTCTTTTAGTTTTCGTGTTTTCCAGTGGTGTTCTCTGTTATTCTAACTTCATCCCACAGGGGAGGTGGTCTCCATTTTTCCATACATGATCAGCTATACCCATTTTATCAATATCTCCTCATGTCACAGCTTTGCGATGATCCTCTACCCTTATTTTGAGGGTAAAATAATACAACACTTCTCAAGAGTAATACAACACTTTGCAAATATCTCCAAGTAAGAGAATATGACCAAAGACTGCATCTACTCCATCCCATGCAGCTGTTGTAGGTTATACAAAGGTAAAATATGCCACCCCCTCAAAACAAGTGTAGAGGAACATCACAAAGCTGTGACATGAGGAGATATTGATAAATCAGGTATAGCTGATAATGTCTGGAAAAATAGATGATGTATGGAATAATACAAACTACTAACAATAAAACAGAAATACAGGGGAAAAGATATTGAAGAATTTAGTTAGATAAGGGAGAGCAGGGACACAGCCATGAACTTTGTGGGTCATTCCAAGTGTGAGATCTATGTGCTTGACTTTGGATATCTAGAGGTTAACATTTGGAGGAAAACATCTGTATAAAATTTGGACAAGGCACCTCTTAAAGATTCTTCACAGTTACAAGGCCTGCTAAAAATAGCAGCTGCATCTCACTCAAGTCATACCCTACTATCTTTAAAAGAAAAATGGAATTGCACAATGTGTAATGTAGTCCTACATATACTAAAAGGAAATTACTGTTATTTAAAAGAATAATATGGCCATAGCTGGAATGTCTGCTCAGAGTCAATGTGAGAGTCTGATTCAAGAAAAAAAGCCTGAGTCAATAGGATGTTATAGTTACTATCGAATCTCAAGAAATATCAGCTCATACACCATCAAATCACAATATTTTCATTATCTTAAAAAGAAGGAAAGACACGTTTGATAATGTTGTTGTAGATAATTTATATCTAGAGGGAGAAAATGCTTATGATCATCACACCTGTAAAATGCTTGATCAAAGATGATCTCTAACTAAACAATGACAACAACAACACATGCACAATAACAACATTAAAATAACAAATTCAGACAATGCACACACACAAAATAGAAAAGGCAGAGAGGATTTAAAAACAGGCAAAATACTTTACCAGAGTTTTTGATTACAGGCTCAAAGACAGATATAGTATCATCTGAGAGATAATAACTGATTATGAAGTTTCTGTTTTTATCAGCATCAACAACAGGTGTTTTCAGTTTGGCCAGGAACCGTAGAATATTGCTGTTGAACCCGGATCTGTCATACTTCATGAATTTAAGGAAATCTTTCTGTGGGACTTTTGGAATGATAGATCGACAATTACTAAGGGAGTCTTCTTCACTTCCAAAACCATTGTAAGGTGGTAGAGCCATTTTTAAGGGTGCATTGACTTTCATCTCGTGTTTAATTGGTGTCAAATTTTCTGTGAATATTGATGTTTTTTGTAATGAGAAGGAAAGTGAAGGTACACAACGTAGGTAGGGTAGAGAAAGAAAACAATATTATTAGTTTAAATGAAAAGATGAAGTGGTAGTGAAGTATTAGACTATCTGGTTAAAATCTGTGACTTCTGATCCACAAAGTACTTAACTTAACATTGTCTTTGCTCACTTAACTGTCTTGTAGAACAGATACCTGATAGTCTGGTCAATATTAACTGTCTTATTTTAATGCCTAATACATAGGATAAAATTTTTAGATTTACTCTTCACAAGAGATTATTAGGTCATCAATTACGAAATTTCTAGAAAAGAGAATAAGTTTGCTAATGTTTTATAAACATAAGGAATAGTTTTATTCATCCAATTATGCACCCATATTGTCAATACAATTTTGCCATTTCAGAAGTAGCTTGTTTAACCTGAAAAGCCTGACAATCTAGAGTTAATAAAATCTTAGAAAGCCTGTTTTACAGCATTGTCGGAATTAATTATTTTCATATCACAAAGAAGTGGTAGTCAATGGGGGCAAGATCAGGTGAGTATGGTGGATGATGCAGAACTCCTGTAGTTTTGCCAATGACATTTTTGCAATGTGTGGTCTGGTGTTGTCTTGCAATAAAATAGGAGTAGATCTGTTGACTAATCTGGGCTGTTTTTATTTTGTATGTTTCTGCATCATTTGGTCCAGTTATCTGCAGTATACTTTGGCTGTGATTGATGAGCCAGGTTTAAGGAAATCATAAAAAATCACACCTGCACCAGACCATCAGCTTTTTTTGAGGAATTTTGCTTTTTGGACTGTTTTGGTTGCATGTCTTTGTCCAACCATTGTGCTGAACGTTGACAGTTGTTGTATAGGATCCATTTCTCTTCACGTTACAATTCAATTCAAAAACGATTCATCTTTTTGTGACAAGAAAGTAGCATAATGCAGGCTTCCAAACATTGCCGTTTCTGATTTTCACTGATTTCATGTTGAACCCACCTATCCTACTGTTTCACTTTATCTATTTGAATTAGGTGAATAAATATTGTTCGCTTACTAACACAAAACAACAATAATTCACATGCACTTTAAGATGGATCTGACTTGATGGTGGCTTTCAGTTTGTCCATATCCACCTTTGTTTTTGTTTGACCACATTGCTCATTTGTGAGGTCGAAGTTACTAGAATGAAATTTTGCAAACTGATTTGATACTGTCTGCTGTCTAATAACATTAGAATGACAAACTCCATTAATATTCCAAGAAAGTACTTATATTTCGAAACTATATGAATTTCCGACTTATCCACCTTTAAACAAAAACAACAAAAAATGATTTATAAATACTTTGTAAAGTGCAAAATGAGTTAGAATAAAGAAATAGATGTGTCAGCTTTCTAACCAAAAATAAAGGTTGTCAAAATATAATAATGGCACAAAATGAGCAGCTGTCAAAGCTTACCATGTACCTTACTACAAATTTCATACTTGACGACCTAATAGCTCCTATCTGCTTCATGCATTGTGTTGTTGCTTTACCCAGAACATCTTAATCTATCTTTGGCTAAGTTCCTCAAGTGAATAAACTGGAGAATGAAAAACTGAAGAAATCTCCGTGTGAATACTTGATCTTAACCTGCTACAAATAACAACCAAATTCTTGGAACTCATATAATATCATTTTAACCCTTTAGCATTTAAACCGGCCATATCCGGCCAAAAGTATTCTGCTTGTTTTATGTTCAAATTGGCCAGATCTGGTCTCTCACACAAACCCTACAATATTGTTTTAAAAATTAACAGCTACCTCATCAAAATCTCATGACTACAAGATAATGCAGGATTAGTTCAAAACAAAGTGGATGAAAAAGCATTAATCTTGGCAGAATAATGTGAACACTAAAGGGTTAATAAATAGGGAGGATACAATGAATAATGTGGTCCTAAATAATTAAGAAAAACAGTGAGGTAATAGTGGAATGCTAGCTCGATCAGAGATAAAGTAAAGGAATAGAAGGGGGTACCCCAAAATAACTAGAAACATTTTCTGTGGAGCCTATTCAGGCTTCCACAGCTAGAAGCCACTTGATGTGGCCCTTAGACATCAGCCTGTTAACTGGTAGCATCCCATGAGGTCATACTGTCATGCAATGTGACTGTTTTGCAGTGCTTCTCCTCTGTTCATCGATTTTTGTGATGGCTGAAATGAAGGAACACTGTGCTTCCATATTATATTTTCTGCTGAGGAAAACAGCAGCCAAAACAGTTATGTTTCAAACAGCTTACAAGGACACTGCTATGAGCAAAACACAGGTTTAAGAATGGTTTTCATGCTTGGTCACTTGTCACTTGAAGACCAACTGTGTTCACAGGGTGACTGTCGACCTCCTAAACGAATGAAAACATGAAAATTCATGAACTGATATTGGACAACCATCACCAAACAGTCAATGAAGTTGTTTGATATGACTGGGGTGTTATGGAGCTTTGCCAAAATATTTTTTAGCTAGGAATTATTAATGAAAAGGGTTGCAACAAAATTTGTGCTTCATTTGCTCAAGGAAGATCAAAAGCAAATGAAACTGAATGCATGTCATGAAATGAAAGAACAATTGGAAGTTGATCTGGACCTTTACTTAGAGGTCTTCACTGGTGACGAAAGGTGGTGTTATGGCTACAACCTGAAAATGAGGCAGCAATCAAGCCAATATAAGCATTCAATGCCTGGAAACCCCAACAAAGTGTGTCAAGTGAAGTCCAATGTGAAGATGATACTGATTTGTTTTATGAATGCAAAAGGAATTGTCCACACAAAATTTGTCCCACCTGATCAAACTGTTAACCAGACATTTTACTGTGCAGTTATGAAACATCTACTAGGAGCAGTGAGACAAAAATGCCCTGATCTGTGGAAAAGTGGTGAGTGGTGGTTTCATCATGACAATGTGGCTGTGAACACTGCCTTGAGTGCGAGACAGTTTTTGACTAAAAATGACATGACCCTGCTTACCCAGCAGCCTCCCTTTCCATCCGATCTTGCTCTCTGCAACATTTTTTATTCCCCTAAGTGAAAAAAGTCCTCAAAGGAAAATGTTTTGCAGATGTGGAAGGGGTGAAGGAAAAAAATGACAGAGGCGTTAAAAGGCATCACTTTGCAAGAGTGGAAAACATCTGAACTGATGCATAGCTTCAAATAGAGAAAACTTTGGAGGTGATGAAAGTGTAAACATTTAAAACTAAGAAAATAAAATAATATTGCAAAATTCTGGCTTCTTTTGGAGAATAACTGGAGAATGTTACTTCTCATAGACTGTATTTTTATCCAGTGGAATAAGACAATAGAGTAGCTCTTTGAAGTTGGAATTGTTCTTTAATGCATAAATGATGTTAAACAATCAAAATTCTAGTGAAATATCAAGGTAACAATGTACTGTTTGGTCCAGGAATTGAATGCAGGAGTTAATGATCAAAAACCCAAATGCATACATGTATGCATTATGCATGATTGAGCATTCTGTGTGTTAACACCTTTGAATCTTCCATGCGGTATACACCTCACTTGGATAGTTACCAATTCTGAGACATGTGTCTATCTTTTGTTTAGATAAAACAAATTTAACTTAGTAACATAAGGATAGTTTTATTGTATATCACCATTTGATGTATACTCTCCATGTTGGTATGGTTGTTAACATGAAAATTAAAAAATCAAAATATATTTTCATAGAACACATGTTTTTGTATTATAGTTCCAGTGTATACATTTTTGTGTGAGTGTGTTGCATCGAGAAGATGTCTTGTGAAAGAAGTCATATTTATCTTAGTGGTTTGAGCTGTTGTTCAGTCTATCAAAGTTGGTTAAGGATCATGTGTGTAATTAAAGGTGTGTATGTATATATATTTTTCTCTCTCTCTCTCTAAATATATATACTGTATAATAATATATAATAATGTTTTATTCTCCAATTTGAAGCAACAATTTTTTAATACAAATGACTGGAAAATGATTTGGTAACCCAAGACAGGATGTAACTCACAAATCAACGCTAACACAGCTTCTTGCACATCTGATTATGATATATTATTATACTATGTGCCTTCCATAGTTTTTTTCTCTCTATAACTTACCAAGCCTTTCAGATTTGTTTACAAATATTATATATATATGTGTATATATATATATGTATATATATATATATATATCATCATCATCATCATCATCGTTTAGCGTCCGTTTTCCATGCTAGCATGGGTTGGACGGTTCTACTGGGGTCTGTGAAGCCAGAAGGCTTCATCAGGCCCAGTCAAATCTGGCAGTGTTTCTACGGCTGGATGCCCTTATATATATATATTATATATATATCATCATCATCATCATCATCGTTTAGCGTCCGTTTTCCATGCTAGCATGGGTTGGACGGTTCTACTGGGGTCTGTGAAGCCAGAAGGCTTCATCAGGCCCAGTCAAATCTGGCAGTGTTTCTACGGCTGGATGCCCTTATATATATATAATTATATATATAAACATATACGTATATACATACTAATGCACACATGAGAGTTTGTCAGATCTAGCTAAATCCCACTTTTATTTAAATTTCAAGACATTTGACACAGACAAAAGTAATTTACTTACCAATTCCATAATTGGCTTTGTAATATTCCTTTGTGAAGCTATCACAATCACAAATTAGGAACGGTCGGCCATAGACATTGATAATATTTCCAAGACGAAGATCAGAGGCATGGTAGTAAGACATATCAGGCTCACCTGTCTGGACAATGAAATCAGTCATCAGAAATTACATTAGAAAGGAAATACATCACTTACTAGACAACATGGAAAAAGTGAAAGATAATGTATTTCTGACTAAAAATAATGTATTTCTAACTAGCACTGGAAAAGAAAGAGAATCCAGGTTGGAACTAAACAGCAACAACAACAGCAAAAACAATAACATATAAACTGGAGCCATTGAAGAACCCTGTATATGATCACTTGAAATTTTAGAAATAGCAGCCTCGCACCAGTTTAAACAAGTAAGGACATCATCATTGTGAACATAATTTCTTAAACAACCACATTCCTATGTTTGCCTGGGAGATAAGGAATTTGCTGAGGCAAATTTTCTACAGTTAGATGCCTTTATCATTGACAACCATCACCTGGTTCCCAGTAATGTAATACTTATCTTTTGGCAGATATGTTTGCAAGGAAGACTGGAAGTGAACGAGACTACTTGTATGGTGGTGATATTTACTAACAACTATTATGCAGTGTCAAGACATAGAGACCCAAATACACACACATACATAAATGTGTGTGTGTGAGTACAACTGGTTTCTTTTAGTTTCTGTATGTCAAATCCTGTTACAAGGGTTTGGTCAACTCAAAGCTATAGTGGAAGATATCTATGGTACCACACAGTGGGTTGGGGTCGGAATGTGAAATTCTTGACCATACATTGTCTGCAAATAAGATCGGAAGACTATAACAGGAAATGCTTTCCATGTAGTTCTACTCACTTTGGGTTTATATGGCACTAAACACCAACAACATATTCGAAGCCATTCATGGATTATTGTTCACCAGATTTCTGTAGAAGGAAAGCTCATGTCCAGCTTGCAGTATTGGGTAATTTTTTCTATAGAAAGCCTGCAGAAATTCTCCACTCTGCACACCACTGTGTTCACGGATGAATTCAATGTGTTGAAAACCCAAACAAATACTACAGGGTATTTGGTCAAACATTTTAGCAATTCTAGTGATCAACCAACCATTCTATTGACCCCAAAATGACAAATGGCAAATTTGACAGGATTTGAAGTCAGTATGTAAAGAATTACGATGACAATGACAACAACACTACAGCTTTTCTCTCTTTATTTGTACAGCTGTCATGTTGTTTCTTTTCTGTCATTTCCACTATTATCTAATGACTACTGCTTCTTTAAAGTATCAAACATTCACAAAATATAGGGGCATGTATATACAAAAAAGGATGCATCAATGGGATTTCAGTGAATAGGGTTAGCTTTAGTTGTCTTCGTTTTTAGTTTAGCTTTGATCATGCAGACCTATAATCCAAAACAATCCGACTGTGATCATCCCATCTGTTTCTTATGTATAGTAAATCCTTGACCACGTTATCTACTGTGTCCATTTTCAAGGAAATGCGGACGGAGGGGAATTTGGAAGAGCTTGGCTGCTGTTTCTAGCAGGTCAGACAGCCATATAGAGGCTACTTCATTAGTCCACATTGATGGTACAATAATGTGTTCAATCAATTGCCAAACAATTGTTAAGAAACAAAACTGTAATGTCAGAGGTGCAGGAACCTAGTTTCAATGTGGATCGACTACAAGAAAGCCTTTGATTCTGTCCCCCATGCGTTGATGTTAGAAGCTAAAGTTCCAGCAAGCATAGTTGAAGGTATAGCCGACTTGATTTCATCATGGGTCACTGTCTTGAAGTCAAATACAAAGAGTGATTGCATTATCATTGGTAGAATACAGTATTGCAGAGGCATATTCGAAGGGGATAGCCTCTCTGTGATGTTGTTTATACTTTCTGTAAACTCTTTAAGGAAGTCTGAAGGATATCTCACTAGTTTACAAGGAAACAGAAATACCAAAATAGCACTCTGTTCCTTCATATACTAAACAGCACATAAAATTTCCACATCAGCACTGACAGACTGTTTCTACCTAAAATGAAAACAAAGGAGCAGAGGCTTAATATTGATGATGCAAACTGCCTTTGAATATTGTACCATATCCCTTCAGAAAAATATTTTAACCACCAAGTGTCAAAGTGCATCCCTTGACCAAGTTTGCATATATGAAGCTGATAACATCATAAGACTTGGAAAGTATCTCCTTGAGCAGCATGTCTTGTCTGATAGCCTTAAATACATGCCTAAAGAACTTGTATGACTCTACTGCAACATATCACCAGATGAAACTAACCAAGAACAATCAGCCATCCCCTGTATATCATCATCTGACATCCAGATATAAACTGCTGTCCTTGAATGCCCGTAGTTTATGTAACAAGGTGCATCTTTTTGTCTCCTACGTCAAAAGTATCAACCCAGATTTCATCACAGTCACAGAAACGTGGGCACACTCTGCACTCTGTGATGGAGTTTTCAGCATAGCCGGCTACAACCTGTTCCGCAAAGACCGCATTAATCGCCGTGGAGGGGGTGTGATGATTTATGTTCGATCAAGTCTATCGGCAATCCCCTGTGATGATTTGAACCAATCTCAGCAGGAGGTATTTTTCTGCAATGTACACATGACCATGCCAACACTTCTGCTCGGAGTCGTTTACCGTCCTCCAAATTATCGCCAAGACGCACAGCTTTTTGATATCCTCAGGGCGGCTGCCATGAAAACAGCCACATATGTGTATGTTGCGGGGACTTCAATTTCCCTGAGATTGACTGGGAGGCCTTCCGTCGGCCGCAAAGTGCAGATGATTTCCTTGAACTGGTGCTGAATTCAAATTGGTCCCAAGTTGTTACCTCCCCCACAAGGGGTAACAACACTTTGGATCTGCTACTTACCGCTTCTCCTGAAACAATCATTAGTGTTGCTACTGAAGAACCTTTGGGTGACTCTGATCATTCCATGATCATGGCTGACTTGTCTCTGATTGGTTGTAACAAAAAACACAACCATCTTCAGATTGCCCGCTTTGACTGGAATAAAGCAAACTGGAGCTCTTATTGTACTGAGCTGCAACGCCCAAACTGCCGCGAATTTTATGCCTCTGGAGATGTGGACACTATACTCCAGAACATTCTGAATTCAATATGGGCAGCATGTGCAGCATCAGTACCAATCAAGCACAAAAAACCACCCAATAGTGCAATTTGGGAGACTGCAGCAGTCCGACTTGCCAGGAAAGAACGCTGTAATGCTGAACGGGAATACAAATTGCACAAATCAGAGAGCAACAGGAAAAAGCGCAATAGGTCAGCCAACCACCTCAAGCAGGTGACAAAAAAGGCAGTGCTTGAATTTGAACAACACATTGCAGCTAACCCTGACAGCAAAGGGTTCTGGAAGTATGTGCACTCAAAGCAGAGACCCCACTCTCCTGTTGGTCCCCTTCGCAATCCCCACACAGGACAGATTACTGGCAATCCCGAAGAATGTGCAGAAATCATTGCTGGATGCTATGCTGGCATCTTTACTGTCGAAGACCAAAATGTTCCATCATCATCACCACTGACATCGGACTCTATATCTTCTATGCAATTTACACCAGCAATGCTGCAACGCCACCTAAAGAATAAACGCAATTATGCCTCTCCTGGTCTCGATGGTGTTACATACCTACTTCTCAAACGCGGTGGGTACTTTCTTCTAAGCCAACTTTCTCTATTCTTCCAATTCTGTCTTGACAATGGTGTTACTCCAGAACAGTGGAAAACTGCCAGTGTCATCCCTCTGTTCAAAAAAGGCGACCGCACATTGCCTGTCAACTATCGCCCCGTCAGTCTTACCAGCTGCATCGCCAAACTGATGGAATCCTGTATCAGAGAAACCCTCTGGAACTTCCACAGCCTCATCCAGCCGTCACAATTCGGATTTATTCCTAACTCCAGCTGCTGTAATCAACTCATCGAGTTTCTTGAGGATGTTACCCAAATCACTGATCGCGGATCCTGGGTGGATGTTGTTTACCTGGACTTTGCTAAGGCTTTTAACTCTGTGATACACAAAAGACTTATGGTGAAGCTTTCTGCGTTGGGTGTAAGAGACGAACTCTATAACTGGTTAAAGTCCTTTATTTTCGGCCGAAAAGAGGTTGTCACAGTTCTAGGACAGCACTCTTCGCCCTATGAGATGACATCTGGTGTGCCGCAGGGATCTGTTCTTGGCCCCCTTTTATTTGTTGCATATGTTAATGACATAGATGCCAACTTAAAGAATGCCACAGTGCTGAAATATGCAGATGACATCAAGCTGTACCTCGAAATAAAGAGGTCAAACCCTATACACTATGGATCTCTATTGCAAGCAGACCTGGACACAATGCAGCAGTGGATCATGGACTGGCAACTCAAGCTGGCTGTGGACAAATGTACCAGCATGCATTTTGGGAGGAGAAACCCAGCGTCCACCTACTCCCTCCACAACACTAGTCTCAAAAAGTCTTCAAGTGAACGTGACCTGGGTGTTATTGTCGACAGTGATTTGCGTTGGACAAAACACATCGCTAAAATTGTCAAGAAGGCTGAGGGTGTCTTGGCATCACTCACCAAATCCTTTGTGAGCCGCTCTCCGGCTATCTATCTGCGGCTTTATATAGCTATGGTAAGACCTCACCTGGAATTTGCATCACCGGTCTGGAACCCCTATCTTGCCCAGGACATCAATCGTCTGGAAGCTGTTCAGCGACGTGCAACCAAAAGAATACCCTCCGTCAGGCATTTGCCATATCCTGAACGCCTTACTTCCCTGGGCATGGACACATTGAAACTCCGACGTCTGGCAGCTGACTTGGCAGACACCCATAAAATTATCAACCATCGCACAAACAATAACTCTGAGCACCTCTTCAAACTCCACCCATCTAACACCTGTGGACATATCTACAAAGTAAGAAAACAGCACAGCTCCCATGACTTCAGGAAACATTTTTTCACGCTGAGAGTTGCTGAAGCGTAGAACAAACTGCCGGCATCGGTTGTTAGTTGTCGGAGCACTGCATCCTTCAATGCTTCCTGAGATTCGCCAACACTACACTTGATTTTCTCCCCTCCATACACACACAAGAATGTTCACTTTCCAGACATTTCTACATTACTGCATGTACTTTATATGCACTTTCTGACAAGTTGTGGTGCACCTGAGCACTGTATACAATAATTTCATTATTATTATTATTATGAAAGGATGAGCATATATCAGCAGAAGAACATGCATGGATATGTTAGTAGAAAGCTGCAGGATGACAGTAACATAGACAATCAAAGCAGTTTATCATAGAACAATTGGAATACTAAATCCCACTTTGAAGGGTTAGGGTTTTCAATTCAGGAACAAGAAACATCAACCAAGTAACTGATGCACAAAAGGGACAGAGATGCAGAAAAAGCAGCAAAATATGACAACTGATGCAGACTTTGTGGAGTTAACAACAAAGATATTACACACACTTTAAGAAGTTATCTGAAAATGTCATCACAGTATTATCTACTGATGAGACATGATGATGTAGCTAACACACCATATAAGAAGATCTGTTGAAAGGATAACCCCAAGGCCAAAGAAATAAGAGCTCACAGTATGGTAAAAGCCGTAGCCACTTGTAATAAAAAGGAGTACTGGGTGAATGTCCATGCAAAAACCTCAATAAAATGTAAACATAATAGACCTGACAGTGATTTGGGATACAGAACAGAAACTGTGTACAGTTGTGGAAATCAGCTGCCCTGCAAATGTTAACCTATAACTAAACATCAGCATAAAAGAAAATACCTATACTGAGCTACTAAGAAATCTACAGTTACTCTCTCTGGATTAGAAGTTGAGGTTTATGTCTGTAATTACTGGAGCACTGAGATATGTAGCACTGCCTAAGTCCCAGTCCTGAGAAATTAGGCTTCTCAAAACTATGAAAGAGAAAGCTGATTTGATAAATAAAAGATCCTATCCATCACTGGAATTGTATAAATGTATAAATCTTTCCAGAAGTTTATCATTTAAGTATATATGAGCATGTCTAGACATGCAACTATATGCATGAGAAGACATGCATAAAACAAAACATACAAATCTGCACACTATATATATATGTATATATATATATATATACACACCAGCTCACTTATGCATGCCTTTCTTTCCTTGGACACGCGAAGACCTGTTGAGGAAAGTGAAGTCGAAATTGAATTCGAAATCGAACCTCATCCGACGACTGGCTCCCATGTCAACCTCCCTTCATTGGACACTAAAGTCTGCTTGTGAAGACCTGTTGGGGTAAGTGAAATTGGAATCGAAATTGAACCAATCCTATGACTGGTACACAGCAGTTGCCAGTGCCGCTGGACTGACTCCTGTGCAGATGGCAAGTAAAGAAACACCGTTTCAACCTTGTGCTTGAGGAGACCTATTGAGTCAAGTACATCAACATCAAAATCAATGGAAATTGTAGTTGTGATCCCTGTGCCGGTGGCACGTAAAAAGCACCATCTGAACGTGGCCGATGCCAGGGCTACCTCGACTGGCTTCTGTGCTGGTGGCACATAAAAAGCACCATCCGAATGTGGCCGATGCCAGCGCTGCCTTGATTAGCTTCTGTGCTGGTGGCACGTAAAAAGCACCAATCTGATCGTGGATGTAGCACCCACTACACTCACGGAGTGGTTGGCATTAGGAAGGGCATCCAGCTGTAGATACACTGTCAGATCAGACTGGAGCCTGGTGCACACTTCTGGCTTCCCAGATCCTGACCGAACCGTCCAACCCATGCTAGCATGGAAAACAGACGTTAAACAATGATGATGATGATGACCTACACACAAAAACACCCAGTTGATGTCGTTCAAATTCTAGTGAAGGAAGTTTGGATCAAGGCTAGAAACTGGCTCTTTCTTTATTGGCAAAAAATCTTGAAATAAAACTGAATAAGGACATGCATACATACAAACATAGATCCTATGGCTGGAGGCCTTTTCAAATACCAATCAATTTACAGTGTAGTAGATGCTTTTCACATGGCAGCAACGCTTGTGAGGTCACCAAGTAACTTACAAAATCAGACTCCAAATTTGAGTTGTGGTGTAATATTGAAAGAGGTGGCTTTATGCCTTATCTTAAAGGGCAATAGTATTATAGAGGGACTGGAGCAGGTGTGTAGCTGAAGAGGAGATACATGACAGCACCAAATGGCTCCCTTGCCAACTTCGCCATTGGATTCATGCCAAGTTTAAGCATCATTGAAGCTTCAAATGAACCAAACTCTGACAAGTGGTGCTGACAACAACAATGACAATGCACACACAGAGTATATGTATGTGTGTGTGTATATATATATATATATATATATATATATATAAATCTTAGTGTTGCAGTCTCGTGTGTGCTTATGCCATGTAAAAGCAACCACCATTATATTTAGCCTTATTCGTTAGTACTCCACCTCTATACGAAGATACTCAATTATAATACAAAAACAAAGAACTACCTTCACACTCATTACCTTTAAGCTGTCCAGAATGTAATGTCCTTTGGAATGCATCGAGCCAAACACATTTAAGACTGTTCGGTCAACATTTTGACCATGGAGAGGTAGACCATCAGGTACCTGAATAAAGGAATATAATTAAATTTGTCATGTGCACAATGAACAGCAAGAATCAGAACAACGACACACCTATTCATTGTCAGTACATTTCAGTAGATTTGGACATAAATATACTAACTACGATTATGTTTTGTCTTTGGAGAACTTCTCATTTAAGATGAACATGGAGGTACAGGTGTGACTGTGAGGTAAGAAGCTTGCTTCCCAACCACATAGTTCTTGGTTCAGTCCCACTGTGTGACACATTGGCAAGTGTCTTCTATAATAGCCTTGAACAAATCTTATAGTATTTGTTCTTGCATCTTACATCATGAGTTCATATCCTACTCATTATAGCTAAATGTTAGAAATATTTTGTTACAGTCTGATCATCTGTGCATATATGAAATAATAATAATAATCCCATCAACCATAGGCACATGGCCTGAAATTTTGGATGAGAGGACTAGTTGATTGCATCAACCTCAGTGTTCAGCTGATACTTATTTTATAGTCCCTGAAAGGATGAAAGGCAAAGGTGAGCTCAGCAAAACCTGAAATCAGAACATAAAGGCAGGTAAAATGTTCATTAAGTATTACATCTGATGCATTAAAAATTCTGCCATCTCACCACCTTAACAATACTACTACTAATAATAATAACACAATGGAATAAATGTAGTGATAATTTCAGCATGCATAGCAAAACAAAAGTGCCCTTGCTACTCTTGGCTTCCAGAAGATGCTAAGAGAAGAAAGGTGGCTGAAATAAAGTTATAATGAAAGGAAACCATAAATGATAATAGTAATAATAAGTTATCCCCACCACTACTAAAATATATCAAACATATAATGGCAAAGTGGAAAACTAGGATAACTTTTAAAAATTACTCAGAAGTCATTAAAACCTACCCTATACACATAAGAAGGGGGATTTTACAGGGACACTCACTGTCACCTTTGCTTTTCTGCCTTTCTCTAACCCTGCTAAGAAACCATGGTTTATAGGTGGTATGGACAAACAATAAACCATTTCCTGTATGTGGATGACCTTAAAATTTTCACTAGAAACACCAAAGAAACCTTGTCGAAATTGTCCATAGTTTTAGCAAGGCCATCAGAACGAGCATGGGGCTGGACAAACGTGCAGGAGTCACACTGAGAAGAGACAAAGTAATCAACCTTGAAAATACTGCTCTCAACATAGACACAGAAATAAGAGAATTAGACCATAATCACTCATACAAATATATAGGAATAGAAGAAACAGCTAAAATATAACACACAGAAATGAAAAAGAAAATTAGGAGAGTATTATAGAAGAGTTAGACTAGTATTAAACACTGAACTTAATGCTAAAAGTAAGATAATAGAGATAAACACGCTAGCCATACCAGTCATAAATTACAGCTTTAACATAATAAAATAGAATATCAGTGAATTGAGAACCATAGACAGAAAAACCAGAAAACTATTAACAGTGTACCAAAGTTACTATCCCAAAGCAAATGCAGACACAATATATCTACCCTGCTCAGGATACTGTGGCCTGATACAGATAGAGAGTTATAAAATAACAACAGTTGGACTAGGAAAGTACTTGTAAGCAAGGAGTGGAAGACTACTGCATGTAATAAAGCAACACAGGAAAAAGAAAACACTTTTCTCTATACACAAGAAGGCAAGAGAATACAAAACAGAAACAAACTACACTGATACACTGACCTCAGATGACAACACAGCAGAGATGGTCAAAGAGACAAGAAACATGAAAACAGAAATATTAAAGATATTGAAAGAGAAATGAAGATAGAAATCACTCCATGGCAAATAACTTATAAGGCTTGACAGAGAGGAAGTGAGCCTAAGTAAAAGCCAATAATAGCTCAAAATTGCTAGACTAAAAGCAGAAACACAACTGATTCTCACTGCACAAGACTAATGCCTGACTACAAACAATTATAAAAGCAAAATAATGAAAACAGGCTCTGACACCAAATGCAGAATGTGCAACCAGCACAATGAGACAGCTGACCATATCATCTTGTGTTGTCTAGTCTTAGTGATTTCAGTGAAGACAGGAGCATTGGGATGCATATCAGGCAGTTTTGTGGAGTGTGAAAATAAAATCTTTACTGATGCAAAGTCACAAGTCATGCAGACAACAGCACTCCTTGGTACAGCAAGGACTTTAAAGAAATTTTTGTCTATCCAAGGAACAGGAGAGGAAGCAGTGATGGACTTTTGTCAACTTGTTATTGATTGTTCCTTAAGTGAAATGTATGGGCCATTTAATGTGTAAATGTCTGATGTACAAAATGAAGCAATAGATGAAAATATGACATCCCTATAAAAGAAAAAAAGAAATGCAAGTACAAATAATAATCATATATGTATTTACATTTTTAAACATAAACACAAATGTAATGTTTATACAGTTCACCCATGTACACATACAATCTTTCATACATGAACAAGACAATATAGAACACACAGTGTTTAAACAACTTAAGAGAGAATTAATGAAGATGCAACATATCTCATTTTAAACAGAGAGAAAAAAGCAGATATGCTCAGTAATAAAAGTATTAAAAAAATAGGTGAATTTTGATTTGAGAGTCTCAGGCAATCACGATATGAAAGAAGCCTTAGCACATGTGTAGAGATCGTGTTCTGCTAAAAATTTAACACCGAAGAGACAAATTCCTGTCTTAATGTCCCTGCACAAGAGCAAAACAAAACCAAAAGAGAACAGTGGACAGATGACTATATTGAAATATGAAATGCATTCTACACTGCCAAGCTATATCCAAAACACACATGAATAATAAAAGAAGCATATCAAATATGGAGAAGAAGAAATACTGGTATAAGGGAAAAAATTTTGGAAAAAACTCTTGCAAATATCTGGTAATATATCCTGTGAAAGGGAAAAATGCCTCAAACTGAAATAGACTAAGTATCAAATAAAATAAAAGAAGCACCAGCTGGCCACATACCCAATGCATTACACACACAGCACAATACAAATACAACAAAAGACTGCATCAGACTCCATAACAAAAGATGCAATACAATACCGGGAAGCATTTGCCCCCCCCCCACCCAACAGCAAAAAAAGAACACACAAAGCTGCATGCATCCCAGCAACACAGACGTGCAGCAGGTGATGCAGTATGAATTTGTTTGAAAGAACCAAATTTTGAAGAAGAACGATAACACAAAATATTAACTTTTGGTAGTTTGCCTCTTTTGATGAAAACTGAAATTGGGTCACGGCCACTGTTAGGCAGGATTTCTTCGTGGATTTCTATTGTGTCATCAGAGAGGAAGTAGAGAAGCACCATCTTGTGTGGGTCACCAAACATTGCATCCGAGTCATCCCAGAGACAGTAGAATCTAAGAACATGCTGGTCATGGACAAGGAACTGCTTCAACGTATCGATCTTTTGATAAGGTCGCATGGGCTGCTGGCCTTCATCAACCTTCGGAAGAGAAGAAAATGGTCAATTCTTTGCAAGCTTTCAGTAATATTATAAAATTAATAAGTAGAAAGGTGGAAAATATCATAGAATGCTGGGCTAAATTTCCCATGCTTGCCTGAGTTTTAGAAACGGTATACTGCATCTCTATATATCATAAGAGGCAACTAACATCTCTTTCTAAAGCTCTACTTCAAGAAAACTGTCTGACTCATAACAGCAGAGAATATCTAACATTCAATGTTGATGATGATGATGATGGTTATATTGATGTCAATGACAATAATGATGTTGCCACTGGTAATAATGAAGATGGTGGTGGAGGAGGAAATGGTGATGATGGTAATGACTATGACTCTAATGATGTTGAGTGCAAGGCTAAATGGTATGCAGTGTTTCATTTCAATCCACTACATCCTGAGTTCAAATCCAATTGTGTTAACCTTGCGTTTTATCCCTTTTGGGCTAATAAAATAAATACCAATCATTGATAGATTATGATCAATTCAATTATCTTGACATTTCACGTATACTCTGAGCACAAAGCTTCTTAAACGTTTCACAACTAAAGACCCTCTGAAATGACTTTTCCATGAATTCCAGGCTTCTGAAAGGCCTGCTTACTTGATAAACTTTGAACTCATTTCACAGACCCCAACTTTCACCCTCAGTACTTTCTTTGCGATCCCCAAGGAATGTGCAGACTCCATGTAGAGAAGTACTGCTTTAAAATTCACAGAAAAGTAAGGTAAGCAAAAGTGTTTATGTACTTGTGAAGATACCATCATCATCATAATCACGATCACCACTGTATTCAGGCCACAGAAAGTTACTTTAATTCCAATGCCCTCTATTCTTTACTTCAATTCCAGATACTTATAAGGATGTAATTTGTCTAAACAAAATGTCTTATATCTTCAAGGAGGGGTAAGTGTAAATTGGACATTACCGCACTCATGGTACAAGTTAAATGAAATGATCTGGTTTTGATATTGAGGAATTGTCTGCAACGATAGTTTTCTGCTTGAGCTCTACAAAGACACTTAGGATCCAAAAACATAGTGCCCGGAGTGTGCGAGCTAAGCTCAATATCTATTAATTAAATAAACCTTTCAAAATCATGGGGTCTTTGAGAAAATTCAATTTTTTTATGAAAGGAATCATTAGTTGTGAAGAATTTGGAAACCACTGCTCTGCATGATTATTCAGTATGCTAAATGCAACAGTAATTTCCATCTAGAACCACCACACACTAAAAAAAGGAAGAATATATCGAATGACATGATTCCCAATGCACTGCACCTTGAATAATAACATAGGATGGCCGTGATTGGGATGTCCTTGATCATAATTCTGATTAGGGTTAAATTGGGGAAAAACATTTAGATTTAGTTTTAAGTCTATGAGGAAACCTCTAGAAGATCATTCAAATTGGTAAAAATAGCATCCAAATATCTCATGTTACATGTTACTATCTTTAAAAAAAGGGAAGAACATTGATAATGCAGTTGTATATACATGATGCTTGAAAGAAACAAAATATAATAAAGCAGGAATGCTTTTGCTTACAGGTCTGCTTAATATTTAACCCTGAAGCCAAACAAGGAAAACAAGAATATGAATAATGTTTGCTTCAAACAGAAAATGAAATCTTAATACAGAAGCTCCTGCACAATCGTGTTCACTATCACAGTCAGCCAACCCATGACGATGTCTCAGCTGCCGTCTTATCTTGGTCAGATATAATTCACATTGTGGTATCTGAAATAGTTCAGTTGGGAAAGTGGTAGACTGAAGAACTAAAGGCCTGAGATTCAAGCCAAGGTTTCTGTATTCAGTGCATGATACTATTTTTGTTTTTTCTTCAAGTTGATCCTGTCCCCACTCACTTCTATTTTTGTTCCTTGAATATCCACTTTAACACCTCATCACTATTTTATTTTTGCACAGCTCCACTCTTGTTACTCCTGTCCCCTCTTCTCATACTTGTGGTATTAGCATGAGAAAAGCAGCTAGTACATGCTGTGATGTAAATGGGATGCCACTATGAAGGAAGTCCAGCTATAAACTCAACGCTAAAATAGATATAGGTGCACAATTCAGTTTCTAGACCTGATGGATCCTACCAAATCACCCAACTCATGCCAGTATGGAAGGTGAATGTTAAATGTGGATGATGATGAAGATGTCAAACAAAACACTTCATCGACTTTAGTTACATCCCATTATGTTCTAAATTCAAATCCTACCAGGATGGACTTTGTCCCTTATCCTTGTGAGGATAATACACTAAGTTTCATTCAAGTACTTGGGCCAGTTCCAAATGTACCACTTAAATACTAGTGATCAATTATATACTGAAAATTAATAAAATAAATAATTGTCAAATACTGGGTTAAGGCATGGCTCTGGTTTGGCCTGGAATCAATATCCAAACCTAGAAAGAGAAAAATATTTGCATATTACAAAAAAAGAAAGAAAAAATATGCAGATAATAGAGCTGATAGCTTTACTTGAGGTGAAATTAGTTTACACATACTGTTCGGCGATATTCAGTATAGGGATCCTTGGGAACTGTCCCAGGTTTAGGAATTTTCTCACCATTGTTGTACAGGAAATTATATGTAAATGGATCACAGTCAACTATCTTGAAGACTTTGCTGTAAAAGTTCACAACTGACCCAACATTGAAGTCTTCCAGAGTATAAAGCTCCTTATCATGAGGTTGTGGTTTAGGAATACGATGTCGTTGTATGATTGTTCCTGGGAATATAAAATTAGCATTATCAATATTGAGTGTTATATAAAACACACAATATACATATGAATATATATTTTAAATAAATCTTTTACAGAGTGCAACAAAAAAGAAATTCTCATATTCATCAGCCTTAATAAACGTTTTAATAGAAAATTCACAGTATATGCCAGTCCAATCTATGCAGATAATTGAAAAAAAAAGCCATAAACTTTACCTAAATGAACATGCCATTACCTTTTGCCTATCTTCACCAACATTACAACAGTTGCAGAGTAAAATATGAGATATGCTTCTGTCACTCTCTGCATTATGATTTGATTTATACTTAGAATGCATCATAAGAATTAATGTCCAATACATGACTACTGGTACTTCATTTTATGGTCAGGCCAATTAGTGAACCACAGGAACACCCCATTCAAACTGTAGAACTCTAAGTAACATCAGTAGACTGACAAAGGTATGCTGAAACTTCATGTAGCAGGTAGATTGAAAACATCTGATTTATTTTATCAAAGAAGGATAAAAGAAGAATCTGGACTTGGAGGATAATCAGCCATAACTAAATATTGCAAGCATTTTCCCCAACTCTCAAATCACTCTAATAATCCAGCCAGATGGGAAAAGACTGTGCTCGTGGTCTTTGCAGTTGCTCCTAAATTGGCAAGGTGAATGTTGTTATGGTCCCACTGAAACAGCTGAAAGTTGACAATAACATGATAAATACAGCAAAGAGAGAATGTTAGAGAGATTACATTCTGAGGAGGATAGACTAGGAATGGATAACACAACATGACACAAAGCAGAGTTATTATCCCTTAGTTTAGAAATAAAGGTTTATATATCAAATAAAGTGTAGAACTTTGTCAACATATACAGAGAAAAGACACCTGGTGATGAGTGGAGTTGAAGTATAATGTAAATATTAAAGATATTGTCCATTTGACCACTTATATAGATACAATGTTGAATTTGTTCCAAGATTAATTAAATTTGTGAAAATAGATAGGAAAGCAACAGCTGGTTGGAATGCTTTCAAGAATAAGTTTACTTGATGCAGGTTGATCGTGAACTAAGCAACAATTATTAGCTCAAATCTCAAATGTATTTACCTTGATCAAGACCACTATTCTTTTGCCTTGTCTCCACTACTTGGATGGTGCCATCTTCAAGGTAAAAGTAAATTCTACAATTATGGATACGGAAACGTTCCTGGTTACTTTCAGTGATAGATTCTTGGTAAAAGGCCTTAAATAAAAGAACATTTCTGTCAAAAGTAATCCAGTTAGGTATTGTGGTTCCATTCTGTTTTGTGACTAACAATGCTGTGATTGACTGTTCTTGGTCAGGACGAGTTTCTCCACCAATTCCTGGTTTTGTGTATCCAACCTGCTGTGTGATTTCATTACAGACATCAAAATGATGGGATTTGTGGAATTTATTCTTGCCAATCTGCAAAGATAATAGTAAAATGAAAATAAAAAATAAAAGCCTTGACCATAGCAACAAAAACAAAAAGAAGCCAGTTATATACTTTTATGCATATATGAAATAAATCATTGGTATAATGGAGCAGTATCTTAATGGCATGGATTGATATCTTAATGAGGTGAAGAAGTTTATGGCATGGAATAGTATCTTTTAGCAGAGTGAACCAGTATTTTTTAATGTGTGTATGTGTGTGAGATTGTTTGAAATATATAAGTGAACATCTCTTGTATACTTTTCAATAATGTGTGAATATGTCTGGTTTCACTATATGATTTTTGTTTAAAAAGAAAGACATGCATTTCATTGGAAAATTAAAGTTCTTGGCATTGCAGAGAACCCCTTTGATGAGAACATGATGAGGTCACCAACAAGAAAAATACCAGCAGGGCCATTGAAACCAGAGGCAAAGGCTGCCTTATCTGATTGGTAAGATGGTTTATTGCCATCAGTTTCATCAAACTGTATGTTGCATATCTCTTCTCTTCAGGATCCTCTTGGATACAGGCATCAAGATGTATGAGAAGAGATGCATGGCTGTAGCAAAGGACTCTGCAGAGGCATTGTGAAGCTTTCCTTACTGAGGACAGTGGGTGAGCATCACTAGTGTAGCTAGAGTGTGTGCGACCTGGGGCAGCCCTTCCATTTGCTGCTCCTGGACACATATTGCCTACCACAGACCCAAAAGTGTTGCCTGGGGCATCCCATCCCACCTCCAGCTTTGCTAGGGGTGAGCATTAATTACATTCAGGCTGCTCATCAAAGTTCGAAGCTGGCAAAGTCTACAAATAAAGGTGGAACAAATGTCAGATGGGAGGACTGGCAAACGAAGGATAAGGATATTCCCTTTTGTGGTCACCTGTACCTGGTGAAGTAATGAATGCATGTGAGAGAGAGGTCATGAAGACCTCTGCATCACAGTTGATGTTCATGATCTACAAATCAGACAAGTTGATCTCAAGATTGATTCTCACCAGAGTGTGAAACACTGATGGGAGATTGTGGCAGAGACACTCTCTCCTGGCCTGTCTATGGTCACATTGTCCAGGTACCATTTGCTGAACAGAGTCATGATCTCCAAGCAATGCTGTTTACTATAAGAGCAAAGTGGAGTGGACCAATACCCTGTTAAATGTCAGTTGAATATAGTATGTCCTCATGTGCAGTGAGAAGCATGCTCAGAGACCCATATAATAGGCAAACCAGCTAGTAATCAGTGGGGAACATCTGAAGCAGCTCTTGAGCAGGTTTTTGTGTATTAAACCCGTGTTCTTTATTTTACAATAGATGTGTTGAATTGTGTGTTTTTTGTATAACGTTCAGAGAATAGCTTTGAATGTAAAAACTATTTTATCAGTAATCTGGAGCCAGAAATTAAACAGGCGTCGACGACGCTGCCACCACCTCAGCTGCTGACTATAACGACGACGACGACAGTGACACCGCCGTCGACGTCTTACATAGAACTTCATAATCAGGCCTAAACAACAATATAAGGTAGTTTCGACCTTCTAAAAAGAGCAACCAAATTTCTTTCAAAGGATAGCCATCCTAATGCTACCACCCACTTTATTTTTTTTTTGTGGGGGTCAAATGATATATTGAATAAAGTAGTCTATGATTCACTATTAAAAAAAATGGGGCCATTACCGCTTGAATGTTTTTGATCGAAGATCTGCTCTCCCGAGGTTACCTAGGACTAAAGAACAGCACTTGGTTCTAATAAACCTTCATACAAAAATTCCACCCCACTACTTAACAGCTAACACCATATTGAGAGATATTCATAACAATATAACACAAACTTTATAACTCAAACAAAACACTTGCTTATTTCCAAACAGGATTCTCACTAGCCGTCGCACTGTTTTTTTTTATAACGAACATTAATTAGTGTTAATTAATTCTACTACTTACATTCGAATTAAACGAGTTACCAGGTAAGAAAGGTAGAGCCATTGCTTTTCTGTACTTTTTCCTGTTCCTTTTTCTTTTCTTTTTTTTCCTTCGTATTTCAGTTGTTATTTTTATCAATCACTTTTCATTAAGTAGTTGTGATTCTTTTTTAATTACACGGGTGTGCGTGTACAGAGAGAGAGAGAGAGAGAAATAGATAGATATGTAAGTAGATAGGTAGGTAGATAGATAAACAGAAAGATAGATAGATAGATCTTATAAATCTTACGGTGATTTGTTTTTATTTTTGTGCTGATCTCTTCGCTTATAGATATAAAATCAAAGAAGAAACATTAATCACAGTTATAAAAACCTTATACTTGCTATTTTCCTACTTGTATCACCTGCTGGTTACCATAGAAACAAACACCACACCTTGACGACCTACATAATTACTAGTACTTCAAATACGACATGGGAGAGTGTCTCAAAGTGGTCACTCAACCTGCTAGAAATAGCTGCTAAACATATCTTCAATCATAACTTACCATCCTAAAAAATAGAGGGTTGGACGATTTGACTTAGGGCTGGGGCGATCTTTCGTCTCTAGTAGACCTTTCCGTCGATTTCCGTAAAAAACTTTTTTTTTACATATGGGCTTGCGGGAACTTTTGAAGTAATGAGAGCGAAAGAGACTAAGAGAAAGCGATTGTATGACGAGGGAAGTTCTTTTGAAGTTACCGTGCATGGGAAGCATTGATGTACATGTGTGTGTGTGTGTGTTTGATGGGGTGTGGGAGACAGACAGTATGTTGTGTAAGTGAAGTGCTTCTGTTAGTGTGTGAAGAGACAGAGTAATGTGTGAAAGAGAGAGATAACTGAAATTTTTTACTCGGTGTATGTGTATATGTATGTATGCATGTATGTGTGTGTGTATGTATCTATGTATGTGTGTGTGTATGTATGTGTGTAGTGGGTGCTTTTTACGTGCCACTAGCACTGGAGCCGGTCAGGAGGTACTTCACTTTTTTTTACACAAAGTAAATAATTTTTGTTAAACAAAGTAAATAAAACAAAAACACTAAGTAAGGATCGACAAGTCATGACTAGCTAGCGCGGATGCGCGAGTACGCAAGTGCGTGCACCGGGACCACTCTTCTTTTTAATTATGCGCCATACGTCTAATAACTTCAACACACTTCCAAAATGGGACTTCGTCTATGTTTATCTACGTGCGTCTATGAGTAGATATGTGTGTGTGAACCATCCCATCAGTAACAATCATCACAACAAGAAGCAACTGTTGCTATGCTTCTGAAAATGTGTGTATGTATGGGTGGGTGCTTTGCAACATAAATTAATTTTGGCGGTAAGGACTGAACCCATTGTTTCATTATCACAATAAAAAATAAATTCGAAGGATTAACATCACACAAGTTCATATATTATTTCTGTTAAATCTAATTGAAATCAAGCTCTCTCTCTCTCTCCACCTCTCTCTCTGCTTCTGCCTCCTCACCTCCCACTCCATCTCCCTCTTCAGCTCCCACACCATCTCACTCTCCACCTCTCTCTCTAGATCTCCCCTCCTCTCCAGCTCCCACTCCACCTCTCTCTCTCCAGCTCCCTCACCAAACGACATCGAAGCGTACTTCGGAACGGCTGAAAATTTCTGCGCTCTAAATTGTTATAGGTAAATGGAAACACTTGATGCCATTTCAAGACTGTTTTGCAGCTTATACATCCTGAAATCAATATATCCAGTAATTTTAGCAGGTATGTAAAACATTGTTTTCATAAACTTTGACTTGTTTCACAAGAAAAATAAAAAAGGTTTATTTTTTTCTCTAGACGTCGTTACCACTAACTTTTATAACTTCAGCATTCGTTTATCACCAATTGTCATCTCGGAAAAAAACATTTTTTCCACAAATTTCTTTATAATAGTCATGTATGCCGTTTGAAAGGTGTCTGTTTAAACTTTTATTGAAAAAAAACTGCATTTTCCCAAAAGTTACGAGAGAAAAGCTCGGATCTTCTGAATTTTACGAGGTCCTCTGGTCGCCCTCTTGCAAGAAATTTTCTCCACAAATTTCTTTATAATCGTCATGCTTTTCAATCTTTTTGCTGGAGCCGAACCCCAAGGAAACATTCCACTGGCTTGAGGAACCCCTGTGCAATAATCTAATTGTCTTATGCAAAAAAAAACAGCATTTAATTAATGAAATGAAAATACTCATGTTCAGATTTATTTACAATTAAATCACAAACTAAAAAAATTGTCATGTACATATGCAATTTTATTCTTGCATCTACTGTTATTATTAAAACGTGTATTAAAAAACTTTAGTTTGAATAGGTTACATTTATTCTCATCAAAAACTCAACGAGAAACTTGAGCCTGGTGTTTCTTGCACAACTCTTTAAGATTGGGTCGTGTTTCTGATAGATACACACAAAGTTCATCTTCCACAGACCGCAATTGTGCTTGATGGTTGTCAGGACTAAAAATCCAAATTCACAGGAGTAGGAGTTAAAAACTGCACAAGAAGTCGCAGCGCTTTCTGAGCGATTGCAGGATACTCCTTTTCAACCAGCAACCAAAATGCATCCAGGTGAAGCTCAGAATGTTCTGTCATTTAAAACACTGGCAAGTTCTTCTTCTGTTAATGTGAACTGTTCTTCAAATGGCTCAAATTCCACAAATGGGTTTCTAATCCAGTCATACTGGTCAACAGATATCCATGGAAAATATTTGTCAAGATTTGTTAACAAAGTGTGTAAATGGTTCAAAATCAGTAGCGCAGTTTCTTGACAATTCCTTTTAAAAACACTTGGAAACATTTCCAAATTTCCTGCAGCTGTGCGTTTCTTCCATATTGTCAGTTTCTTCTGAAAAGCATTTATTTTGTCAGTAGAAGACAAGATATTTTCGTTCCTGCCCTGCATGCCATTGTTCAAGAGGCTTACCTCATGAAATATATCGGCAAGATATACTAACTTGGAACCCTATTTTCCTTAAAGATACGAGGGAAACGCTCGGATCTTGTGAATTTCCAGAAATCATCTCACCACCTTTTTTGGAAAAGACTGTCGCCATAAACTTCTAGGAAATCTGAATGTATGTCAAAAGGAATATATTTCAATTATATTTCATAGAATAAAAACCCCATTTTCCTTAAAGATACAACGAAAACGCTCGGATCTTGTGAATTTCCAGAAATCATCTCCCCATAAACTTCTAGGTAATATGAATGTATTCCAAAAGAAATGCATTTCTATTAAATTTCATTGAATAAAAACCCCATTTTCCTTAAAGATACGACGGAAACGCTCGGATCTTGTGGATTTATAAAAATCATCTCCCCACCCTTTTTGGAAAAACTGTCCCCATAAAATTCTAGGTAATCTGAATGTATGCCAAAAGAAAAGCATTTTCATTAAATTTCATTGAAGAAAACCCCAACGTTTCTTAAAGATACGACAGAAATAGTCTTTTTATGTCGAATAGTTTAATGGCGAAGATGTAAACACACCAACGCAGGTGAGGGATAAACACACACACATACGACAGGCTTCTATTAGTTTGTTTACCAATCCACTCACAAAGCTTTGGTTGGCCCAAGTAAATAGTTGAAGACATTAGCCCAAGGTGCCATGTGGTTGGGAAGCAAACTACTTACTACATATATTTAATATGACTTATTCCATTTATTACTTAATTTATGTATGCATTTTCTTCCGTTTAGCGTAATTAGTAAAAAAAGTTCGAGTGTATAAACAGGGCGAAGGTGTAGAATATGCACACCATTCGTTTTCGGGTTAGGGTTAGAGTTAGGATTATGCCGAAGACAGGTGGTGTGTGTATTCTTTACCTCCGCCATTTTTTAAAATTACACTCAAGCAAAAGTATAATTTATGAATATTTTTTTCTATTCGAAAGTCCTCTCCCCATCCGCGCCGAAAAGATTTTCCCCACAAATTTCTTCATAATCGTAATCTATGCCGTTTGAAAGGTATTGATTCCGTAACTCCTTAAAAGGTTTTAAAAAAGAAAGAAATTAAATGAAAATGTTCAATTTTTTCTTCTAATAATATTACGAACTGTTAAGTCTAGTCCCTATCCCAGCATGCCTCTCTCTCTATCGTCTGCTTTTTTTTACATTTGTACAAGACACGAGTCGACATGCTTCAGGTAAGTAATTTCTTAAAGCAGAGAGTAAAAAAAAAGTGTGAGAATGACTATTTGTTGTTTAAATTATTCATTAATAAAGACTCACAAATGTTTTATTGTTCAATGTATATATTATTGTATATTATATTTATTGTTCAATGTATATATAACTGTATATTAATATTTACTCTAGATTAAGTCGTCCAAATTTGAAATAGCTACATATTGACATAATCAACAAAGGATTTGTAGAAACTTGAGCCAGCCTTTTATATTGTATTTACTGAATGAATAGATTCGTTTTGTATAGCATTATGAAGTTATAAGAAAATTTAACATATGTTAGTGATTAATCTGGTTAAACTAAAGCGTTAACCCGGTCAAAAAAAAAAAAAAATTTGTAACATGTGTAAAACAACTTGCTCTAAACGAATATGACAAAAAAAAATGCACACTCGCGAAAGTGGGGTGGGTAAGAGGCCTCGGAAAATTCACATCGGGAATTTCCGAAAGCGTCTGACACGAGCACAAAAACAAAAATAGTGTAAATAGGTGTAAAACAACTTGCTCTAAACGAATATGATGAAAATAATGCGCGCTCGCGAAAGTGGGGTGGGAGAGAGGCCTCGGAAATTTCACATCTTCAGTCCATGGCCTTTAAAAAAATAGTGTAATTGGTGTAAAACTACTTGTTCTAAACGATTATCAAGAACACACACTCACACATGAATCATAAACTCCGTATTTTTGTACGTGATTCGCCAAAAAAAAAAGAAGAAAAATAACTGTAAATGTATATCATCTATTTTACAACCGTGCAAATACGGAACTATAATGGCTGAAAATTGGTGTCTGACTTTTCGCAAAGCATTGTGGGATTGTCGTCTGTATGATATCAATGGCGCGAGATTCAGTTTTTTATTGAAATTTTTATTGAATATTGGTCCTGCAGAGTGAAAGAAGTAAGTAAGAAATTATTATTAGACTGGAGAATGGTACTCCACATCCCCATTAAGGACTTTTCGTTTTCAATGTACTCGAGTGTTGTTGTTTCTGTTATTGTTCTGATGTGTGGTTGCATGTTCGAAATGTAATTAGATAAGTTGTCAACAGACATTCTAACTGATTTGTCAGTCGAGAAGCATACAATCTCTCTATTTTTTAATTTGTTATGGCCTTTCTTAATTTTGGTGTCAAGATCACGGGTCTTATTTTTTGTTCGTTTTTGTTTATGCCTTTGGGTGTAATTAGAGAAAGCTGACAGGAGTTTGGATTTAGTAAGGGTAAACTTTGCTGTACTGGAACGAAAACAATTGCAGCATGGAAGGTGTTTATAAGCCATTTAAGAACACACAAAAACCGTTAGATTCACTTTAATATTAAATTTAATTTGTCAAAATATTTTCGTTGTTTTGAGACTGCGACTTCACTGACAAAATTCCGTGCTGCATCTGAGAAAGTAACAGTTAGTTCATGATATATGTACGTACGTATGTATGTATGTATTTATGTATGTATATGTGTGCATGTATGTATGTACTTATATACTTACGTATGTGAGTATTTAGGAGAAATAGACGTGTCTGTGTATGTACTTGCGAACGTATGTTTATGTAATATGTGTCAGTTCAATTTGTATACTTGATTGTTACCTTGCCACTCGCTATGCAAGTACATCACTTTCTCTCTCTCGCGCTCTCTCTCTCTCTCTCTCTCTCTCTCTCTCTCTCTTTTATATATATATATATATTATATATAATAATATATATATATATATATATAGAGAGAGAGAGAGAAGCAGATTGTAACATAGATAAATATATAGACAGAAATATAGTCAGAAGAAGAATAGACATACCAACTACCAAACACCAAGAAAGATAGACTGTTTGATAGCTCGATAGATATATAGATAAATAGATAGATGCTTATGTTTTTTTATTGCTACGCATCACTCATTTTGTCCATTTTATGTTTCTCACCTGTACTGCCCTTTGTAAAGAATTAGCAAACTGAGCTGTTTTGCAATAAAGGCTTGAATGGATTGAGAGCATATGATAACCTGGTGAAGGAAGCATGGATTTAAACTCTGCCTTATTAATTGCTTATTGGTGAAATAGCATAAAAAATATGTTTATGGTTAAGATTTCTTAATTAATATCAGTTTCTATATTAGTGTATGCATCTTTAGTGAAATGATGATGAACTCTCTTACAATATGACTATGTGAATTGCTGAAATTATGGTATATTGTAAATTTCACGAATATTTGAATGACAGGAAAGCTATCCTGTTTCCTAACATGCAGATTTATTTTTCCCAAGTCATTTGATTAATTGTCATGTTTGTAAAACAGGGAATGCCTCAAATTTTAGAGGAAGTGGTTAATTGATTAAATTGATCTTATTACTTGACTTGCACTTTTTTTATCAACCATGAAAGGAAGAGAAAAAAGTTAGCCTCAACAGGATTTGAAACTAGAATATAAAGAGCTGGTAGAAATATTGGAAGGTATTTTGCCAACACTCTAACAATTGTGCCTCTCCACCATCTTAAGTTTAATAGAATAAAATCTGTGAATGAATTTTGATGAATTTCTTGTGTAGTTTTAATGAAAGTTGGTCTCACATTGCTTGCATTTATATCTTTCCTGAGACATGTAAAAGTTTTCATTTGTATAATACTTGGCTGCTTGTCACTTCAAATAAAGAGTAGTGAACTGATATTAAAGCCAAAATTTTCCTTTCGCTACTATTAGGATGTTTTTCATTTTTACTTTCAGGGTTAAAAAATGAATGATTACACTTATTGGTTTACATGCAAACTTTTGTTTATTTTATATCCTTCTATATGTTGGATATGCAAATTTCACAAAGCGGGGATAGACACAACTGTCTTCACACAACCTACTTCAGATTACTCCCACTAAACACAATACTCTAATAAATAGAAACTCTGAACAATGTCAACAACTTCCATGAACTCCCAATGACTCTCTTTGTCTCAACCAATATGCTAATTTTTTTATAAGAGTTTTGCTAGTCCATTCTTCCAATCCCATAGGGGTGCCAATGACTCTCACCACAACAGTTTATACATGTATATTTTACCAAAACAAGTATCCCATGCGAAGCTTCACCTGTATGTAAGTACATAATTTTTTTGTTAATTTAAGTTTTCTGTTAGTTAACCATAGCTGTTTGTAAATTGAACACCTGTTTCTCTGTGTATATTGAACAATTTCCATATATATATGTTTGTTTCCCAATGCCATGTTTAGGGTCTAGTTCTACTGTGTGGCATTTTGGGCAAGAGTCTTCGACTATAGGTAGAGACAACAAATGCATTTTTAGTGAAAGTGGTTGATGGGAACTCTATGAAGCTTATTGCATGTGTGTGTATACACCATATCAATTATGTGATGCATGTTATAGGTAACTGTTGACAAAAAGTGCAAAATACTCATTGAAAAATCAAAATATTTAGAGTAATGTCAAGAAGGGATGTAGAATGGATAGTGAAGGTGTCCCACAGTATTGCAGCCTGGGCCTATGTGTCATCTTGCTACTGCAAGAGAGTACAGACCATTGAATGTTTGTGAAATATTGGCATCTAAGATTATGAACTCTCTGGATTTACTGATTACCTTGATGTCAGTGAGATTGCCATTGTCAAACAAGAGATTTGTTACCTTAGTAAGTGTCTACCCTCCAACCATGTGTTCCTCTGAAGAGAAAAAAAAGACTAATATTTTATCTTTCATGAAAAAAGCTTCTATGTTCTTTCTGCTTATAAAATCTTCATATTTGGTGATTTCAATGAAAGCATTTGCAGGGATAAAAAAATTTGGGATATAATTGGGAAACATGAAGCCAGAAAATGCAATAGTAATGGCTTGTTTAGTACTGCAAGTGTGTTCGATTTTTGCATATAGTGGGTAACTGTCAATCTCCTAGTGTGGAGCATGCTGTATTTGAGCACCAAATGTGTGGGTGTATTTATGTGATCAAGATGAAAGGCAATTAGGTCTCTCATTAATTTCTGTTTGGTGAGTTGGCCCTGAGGAAAAATCTAGGCAACAAATTGAAATTAAGGCATGAATGCATTAGAGACACTTAGAGGATCTAGATCAAATTAGAGAAAGTGAAAACATCACTAAGTTTTTGATGGAAAAAATTGTTTCATGTTGGAATGAGTGAATTTGAATGAATCTCAATAAAATCTTAGTGTGCATGAAAAGCTTGAGAGAGATTTTTGAAAAGGTCTTAATGTTAATGTTTCCATTGTGTTTTGCTTCAAAAACTATGTAGACATGACAGAATTAAATAGACATCCTTATAATTGTTAAAATTTATTTAAATTATTTATTATTATAATGTGAATATCTAATATTTAGTAGACAGGCTCCTTGCATTTTTGAATGCAAGGACCCTAGCAGGCATGCTACTGATCTGATGAATATTCTCTTCATGATTTTCTTGCCAAGTTTCTTGCAGTAATATCAAAAGATCTGGCTTTAAGGATGCTTTCTTTTTCTTTTTAGGAAGTATCCCATCCATCATGCCTCAGAGGTGTTCAGTAGGGTTCATATCTGGTGATTGGCTTAGCTATGGAAGCTTTTTAATGCCATTCTCTTCCAACCAATCCTGGGTCTTTTAGTTGTGCAAGAAAGCCCTATCTTCCATAAATAGTGTTATTTAATCATTTTACCCCTGGAGGTTATAGGAAGAAGATTTTTCTATAATATGGACACATTTATCTGAGTTTATGTATCCCTCACATTCCACCCACCATTTCTGATTGACTATTGCTCCAAACTGCTCTCCAGACCATCACATGTTTCATTGTTGGCTGCAATATATTCACGTGAAAATATTGGTGACTGATTCTCCAGACCCACATTCGACCAGTGTCAGAAAATACAGCAAATCTGGATTCATCAGAGAATTTGACAGTGTCCCAAAGTGCTAGTGACCTCTCTACCATTTCACTTGTCCAATCTTTTCTCCATTTGATATTGGCTGGTCGAAGCAGTGTCTTCTTTCTTGCTGCTCTGCCATAATAGCCAATTTTGCAGAGATAACTGACAGCTATTCTGGGACTGACATCAACTTATTCTGCTATATTGGAGGCCTTGCAATGAGGATTATCTTACACACTCTTAAGAAAGCAAAGTGTTCTGTCAGAGGGCCTTAGTCTACCTGGGTAAGGTGATATGGACTACTTTCCCGTTTAGTGAATTGAAAAATTACTCTATTTACTGTAGAAAGTGGAATCACAATGTTTTCTGTGGTTTTAGGCTAAGTCAGCCTTGAAATAGGCGCAGCATATGGCCTCTTTGTAAATTGGACATTTTTAAGGCTTCTTTTGTACATGGCATGATTAAACAGTTACATATAGAACCTGAAACATATAAATGTCAATTAATAAAAAAAATATAAACCTCTTCAAGTTATAATAACAATGTGTTAATGGGTATCTATTTACTTTTGTCATGTTTGTGTACAAATGTATCATTTGTTACAACTGCACTTTGAAAGAAAAAGAAAACCTTTAGTAGAAAATTAGCATTAGCTACGACAACGTTACCCAACTATTAAATCTTATATTTTTCAAACTCATGCTAGGATGGAAAAATGAACGTAGGTATGAGACTTATTTTTACACATGTATTGATGCATATAAAACATGAAATTATGTTGTCTACATACTTAAATACTTGCAATTAATTCATTGTAAGAACATAGAATTTTGACAGGTTTTCTTGAGTTGTTGCTCATCTACAATAATCTGATAAATTTGAGGTTATTGTTGGTTGCATAAGATTGTCATTGAATTTTCTCTCGACAGAAATATCTAATCATTTTATCCATACTAGCATGGGTTGTGTGTATCATGTTGATATCTGTTTCAGTTTAATTCCCTCTGCAATAGTTTCTTTTTTTTGTGTTTATGCAATATGGTACTTTCATAAAATACAGTTGTCTCTTACCTTACACAGTATTCTGTTTCTTACTTTCACTTTAGCACAATTTTGCTCATTTTCCTCTATTTGTTTCTTTTTGTTTTTGTTTTTACAAATATAGAAGTAGTACCTGCTTCAGTTTCTCATAATATTTTGTTAAATATTTTTGAATTTGAAATATTAAAATTGATTTCACTGGAAATGAAAATTCAATGTATAAAATTAACTTTAAACTAGATGTTCAGCATAAAATGCAAAAGTTTTACAAAAAGAATTGTCATCATCATCATCATCATTTAATGTCCATTATCTATGCTGGCATACGTTGGACAGTTTCATCAGGGCTGGTAAGCTGAGGGTGTGCAGCAGACTCCAGTCTGATTTGTCATTGTTTGTATGGCTTGATGTTCTTCTTAACATCAAGCACTCCATGAGTGTTGTGGGCAGGGGTTGTGAAAAAAATTAATTGATGGGAAATTAATTACAATATATTGTCTTCTAAGGCACGGCATGTCATGAAAGGTGTCGGTCATTAGTCATTGCCTTTATAAGTTTCAACAGTCAAAGATCATGCATTACCACCTTGTCCAATGCCTTCTTATGTCTACTTCTTCTGCCATGTAGCATAGTTGTCTGCACAGGTATAATAAATATGGCTTTCACTCTGAAGGAGAGAACCTTAGTTACCAAACAGAGGAAGGAGCTCTCTGAATTTGCTCAGCCTATTTTTATTCTTGCAGCCACACTCTTGGTTCATCCACCTCTGCTACTGACTTTTTGTTGCAACAATCTTTATCGTACTCCTCTGGTATTTGATGAAGCCCATTTTCTGTACACTTTTAGTGTTTACTGTACATGTGCACCTTCCACATGCAAAAATATTTTCCCAGTTTACCTTCCTCTGATATTGCTACACCTATTATGTGTTATACAGAGTACATCTACCTACCTGTTTCCTTCATATTGAGGATGGCCATGTACCTGAAGGGCTTTACGATTTATCTGTTTTCCTACTTACTAAGACTTTGGGTTATGGTTGGGTAGGTTAATTCTGTGACCTTTCAATTCTAGATCTTGCTTCCATATGCAAAATTTGTTCTCTAGTTCTGGTAGTGATTTAGCTATAAGAAGAAGCTCATTAGTAAATAAGTGTGAAAACTCTTTGCTTTCACAAACACTTTATGTACACTGATTGAAGCAATGAAAAAAAAGGTCCTCGGTATACCTGAAACGTGAAGGAAAATATTTGGATAATGAAACTAATAATGTATGGCTAATTGAATGTAATGTAATAAATGATAATATATGAGTGTTCAGTTGTCATCCTCTATGCCCTCCCCAATTCCTTTGAGAGAAGCAAAGAAGACTAATAATATGTATTAAATGATTAACGAAAATAATAATTAGTGCAAGAGACCCTTAATCAATATTGACGGTGTGACGATCAAGGAGCAACGTGTCAGTTGTGCATCAGGCTTTTAGTCTTTGTGAGTCTGGCAGAGCGACTAACAGGACAATTGCTGGATGGGGGATAAACTGCATCAGGCAGGGGTCGCTCTTGGAGGGCAGGGGTTTCAAGGGGTGTTGGGGTATGACCACTTGTGGTAAAGGTGGGGTAAGTTGGCATGGCTCTGTGGGTAGGCGGTGAGATGCATTTCTGGTCATGGTAATTTTGGAGTCGGGAAGTGGGCATTGGTGTTGCAGCTGCATGAGGTGCTGTTAAAGTCGGTTGAGAAGGTAGTCTCATCACTGGTGTTGGCGTGAAGAACGCAGGTGGTCCAGACACCATGAGCAGTGGGCCATGGGGAAGAAGCAGTAGATACTTCCAGAGGAATTTTGTTGCACAGTGTGACTTGGCCTGATCCATCCACTCTCAACATGTATGGATCGAAATGATGTACATCTAAATGGCACCAGTTTTCCCCCCATTTGTAGGATTGGGTCAAACTTGGCTCTGGATTAGGACATAGTTCGAAAGAAGTGAGCATGTGTGTTTTGACAACTGTTCAGTAACACTCATGTGTTTACGCAGGTCTTCTTTTCAATAAGTCATAGTTTCATGCCATGTGGAATGTAGCTTGTACTTGCCGGGATGGATGGGAATAAAGTATTGTATAGGGCTGCCAAAGATGCACATGGCTGGGGACAAGTGTGTGTCCCGGTCAGGTGTATTTCTTTATTGTAGCATTGTGCACTGGAAACTGTCAGTGTTAAGGAAGCCATTGGTGTCAGTGTTGTCTGTAACGAGGCCCTTTATTGTCTCAATACCGACTTTGGCGCAGCAGTTGTCATGGGGAAATGCAATGGCGGTGATTCTCCCCAATTGTGGAAGAAGGTACAATGTCAGCTCATAGCTGATAGGGCAGTGTTAAGTGCCTGTGCGCCATTCAATGCTCCTTTAAGATGGTTTTCCAGACCTGTTAGGACATACCACCATTGTCTGTCACCAAGTGACAGATGTACCAATGGGAATAGGCTTGATAACTCCAAGTGGAACATTCCGGTCGAGACCTGCTTTTACTTCCTCTTGCCAATGAACCAGGACTGGTATGGGCGTATGGTGGGCGACTGGTTTAGCATTAAGCGGATCGGTTGGTCAGACATCTTGGAGAATTGCCAATGGTTGCAGACGTTGAATGTGCTGGAGCTGTAGTATTGTAGCAGCTACTTCCTCAGGTGAAAACGTTTTTCCTCAGTTGCTGGGAATGGTAGTGTAGTTGGATGAGGGGGTTGTATTTGTTGTAGGTGGCAGGTGCATACATTCTGTGTCATTGTTGCAGATGATCGATGAGGCTTGTCAGTACTCACTCCCATGGATTGTTTACAGGCGAACTCATGGCACAATCAGGTGCAGGACAGGGTACGTTGGTCATACTGACTCGCTTTTTGTCATAAATAAGTCTGACAACTGTTTGCTTTCACCAATATTTTACGCAGTCTGAAGCAATGAGTAAAGGGTCTTCAGTATACCTGAAATGTGAAGGGAAAGATGATGGATAATAAAATGAATAATATATGGCGAATTGAATGTAATGTAATAAATTGTAATATATATGTGTTTAGTTGTAATCCTGTAATCAGCATAGAAGAGTTGCTAGGGTCTGCCTGTTTTATATTCATCTGTTATTACCTGAATGATTATGATACCAACAAAAGTCAAGTACATAGGTTTATACTTGGTTAGGTACTTCTCCTGGGGTTTCTAACCAGAAATATATCATGACTGGTGTTTCTTCCTGATACAAAACCAAATTGCATCTCATCTAGATTAAGTCTTTTCCTAATTAGTTGGGCTATGATCCTCTCCGTGATTTTCATCATCTGAAGAAATTAGTGCCAGTGCAAGCTCTTTATTTTTAAAGCACACATCAAGCATATGTTAACATATTAGCAATGAGAAAGCGCTCTAATCGATGTCTACCTATATACATACATATATACAGGGTAGCCATGTACTTTCTCTTCAGCGACACACCTCTGCCTGTCTCTCTATCATACTACAGGTTAGGATGAAGCCACCTCTCTCACTACTAGCAGTCCACTCATCCTTGAAATTTACTTTTTAATTTTACTAGTGTCAGTGTTACCAAAACTTTTCTCAGACATAGAAACCATGTGAAAACAGACATTAGATGTACGTGTAGTAATTCATCTCAGATAGTGTGAAATAGTCCAACCCATGACAACATGAAAAACGAATGTTAAATGATGATGACACACACGTTAATTGTATTTCTTATATTAATTTCAATAATTAATTTGTTTCTATTTATAAATAAAAACAATTGATTTTGCATGAGAATGATTAGTTTGATGACTTGTGGAAGTAATGTACTGTGTAAATGTAAGGACAACTGTATTTATTAAACAAGTGTATTTCATGATTCGACACATAGATAAAACTTGACTTTCAAGTGTTGGTTGATATTTTGCTTGTTGTTTGCATATCATGCCTTGTATTATAGATCCCAAATGGCCAAAGGTAAGTGGTTTTTCTTATTTTGGTGTGGGTTTGCTGTTAGGATTGTTTTTCAGAGTTTAGTCTATATTAGGGTCAGCTTGAGGATTTGTGAAGGGTTTTAGAGAGAATAGTCAAGTAAGAGATCAAAGTTTGAACTAGGGGTTAGGATTTGGGGTGATGAGGAGGGTAGAGATTGAACAGGTTTATTTATAGTGTTGATGACTGTTTTATATCGGGTTTAGCATTGAAAAGCAGGGATGAGGGCTGGGTGCTTAGATAAGATGCGGATGTCAAGTTGACCCAAGTTATCTCCATGGTGGTCTTTGGCATGTTGGTAGAGTATAGAAGAATGTTTTCTGTCGTCAAGTTGTCTTAGATGTTCATTTATCCGTTCCGCAATGCTCTTAGACGTCTCCTCTATGTACATCATGTTCATGTCCTTACAAGCACCTTCTATGCATCTTATATTGTAAACTACACTTCGAGTTCTACAGTTAATACCAGGGCTAATTCTACATGTCATGCAGTTATCAATTGTGCATATGGTATTATTAAACGGGCATGTCCTTCATAATTGTGACCTGATGGAGTTCCTTGGCTTTTCAACAATTTTAATGTTGAGTTTGGTCTCTTTCAGAGCTTTTCTAAATCTAAGGGCTAGTTCTCCATGGGCTGTGGTCTCTACTAATATCACTCCTTGAATTTTTACTGGTGAGTGTGTATTTAATAATAAGGCAGTAAAAGAGAAAGACTCTCCCCAGACACAACAGAATATACACTGTTTTCGCTAATTACTCTTTCACTCACTTTTGCTACTTTCAGTTATTTGACTGTGGCCATGTTGGAGCACCGCCTTCAGTCAAACAAATAGAGCCCAGGACCTATTCTCTTTTGCTGAACCGTTCAGTTAGGGGTGCGTGAAAACAGCAGCATCGTTTGTCAAGCGATGTTCGATGGATAAAGAGGCATACAAACGTATATGTATGTATATATATATATATATATATATATATACACACATACGATGGGCTTCTTTTAGTTTCCGTCTACGAAATCTATTCACAAGGCTTTGGTCACCCCGAGGCTATAGTTGAAGACACTTGTCCAAAGTTCCATGCAGTGGGACTGAACCCAGAACACTGCGGTTCGTAAGCAAGGTACTTATCACAAAGCCGCTCCTACGCCTAGCCTAGCATATATATATATATATATATATATATATATATATATATATATATATTTATCTATTTATAAAACTGAAATGCAAAAAGTTTGTTTGTCTCGAACGGTTCAAAGGCCACTACATCCCGTCGGATTGATTCCAAAATTTACAGTTCGTGAGCAATCATTCTCACAGAAATGCGTGCACAATCAGACACAGAATGTCACGGTTCAAAGGTCAACATGTTTAAAACATAAATAGCTACGAGTTTGCGTATATGCATGTATCTATGTGCATGAGTGCGAACGTGTGTTTTCAGAATGTCACAGTTTTAAGGTCAACATATTTAAAACATAAATAGGTACGAGATTGCGTCTTTGCATGTATCTATATTCGTGA
>NC_043015.1:35456515-35468254 GCF_006345805.1 Octopus sinensis
TCAACCACATGAATTATTCTTTGTATGCCTATTTCTTACAGTATAGGTCTCTTTTGCAGAACCGATAAGTTACGGGGACGTAATGTTCGATGTACTGATTTAGTAGGTATTTATTTATTGTAAGAACTTCAATTATGGGCTATGAAAGATACTAGAAACTTTTTTGATAGACCTATTGGGACTGTTTTTATTTATGTGAGTATGGGTATTTTCATTTCAGTCTTTGTGTTTGTGTGAATGTTTTTATTTCTGTGTGTACGTGTGTGTGAGCGACTGTGTTTTTATTCGTTTGTGTGTGTGCGACAATTACAGCTACAACAAACACTTTAAGCATCTCTAAGATACCCACATTTGCAGATCACTAACTGCTAAATGAAAATAAGTTCAATTTATTGCGACTTCAGATTTGCGATTGTTAAGCACCCAATGCTCCCTGTATCTACATACTTGGATCGGCCATAATTGGCCTCATTCGGAGATCTCTCGGGTGTGGAATATTTATGACTATAGAAGTGAACCTGTTACAGGTTTTGTTTATGGCTTAACTTTTGTAGATTTTGGGAAGTCTATAGATGTTACTGGCTTTGCAGTCAAATCTAGTCAAGCAATTTGTCTCCTTTTTGTTAAATCGTTTTGGAAATGGTGGATACGAGTAGACAGTTTGGTTATTCTTAGCGGTTCGGCAAAAGAGAATAAGTTAGAATAAATACTAGGTTTACAAAGAATAAGTGCTGCGGACGATGTGCTCGACTAAAGGCGGCGCTCCAGTTGTTTCCCTTTCATAGAGAAACCTTGCATCTGTATGTCCGATGGTTCGTGCGTGCATGGTCGTGTGCCATTCGAGTGCGAACACAGACAGACACACACACACACACACATATATATAAACATATATACGACGGGATTCTTTCAGTTTCCTTTCACCAAATCCAATCACAAGGATTTGGTCGACCCGGGGCTACTTTAGAAGACAATTGGACAAGATGCGAGGCAGTGTGAATGAAACTGAAACCATGTGGTTCGTAAGCAAACTACTTACCACATAGCCATTCGTGCGCCGATTTTCATATATACGACGGGCTTCTTTCAGTTTCCCTCTACCAACCCTACTCAGAATACATTGGTCGGCCCGGGGGTATAGTTGAATACACTTGCCGAAGGTGCCACGCTGTTGGATTGAATCCAGCACATTGAGGTTGGTGAGCAAACACTCTCACACACAATCGCGCGCGCAAATAGACACAGAGATGAAAGCACACATATTGGCTGACCCACACACTCATGCAATTTCTTGGGAGTGTCACGGTTTTAAGGTCAACATATTTCAAACATAAAATAGCTTTGCATGTATCTATGTGCATGAGTGCGGAAGTGTGGGTTTTTGTGCGTGTGTGAGCACAGACCACACATACCCAAGGTGGTCGCATCGGCTAATGTGACACAACCGGGAAAGTCTGTTTCACCCAGACATGCACATACAGATATACGTGTATATACCCACGCATGTATATGTAGTGTTTAAAACAAAAAAGAAACTGTAAGGGATGGAACGGGAGTTCTTTCCATTTTATTAAGAAAACTTGCATCTGTATGTGTGATAGTACGTGCGTGCATTCTCGTGTGCCCTTCGAGTTCGAACAAACACACACACACACACATTTAAACATATATACGATGGGATACTTTCAGTTTCCTTCCACTAAATCCAATCACAAGGATTAGGTCGGCCCTGGGGTACAGTAGTAGACAATTGCATAAGATGACAGGCAGTGGGAGTGAACACCAAACCATGTACAACATAGCCATTCCTACGCCGGTAATCGTATATACGACGGGCTTCTTTCAGTTTCCCTCTACCAACTCCACTCAGAATACTTTGGTCGGCCAAGGCTATAGTTGAATACACTTATCGAAGGTGCAACGCTGTTGGTTTAAACTCAGCGCATTGCGGTTCGTGAGCAATCATTCTCACAGAAATGCGCGCGCAAATAGACACAGAACGTCATGGTTTTAATGTCAACATGTTTAAAACATAAATATCTACGAGTGTGTGAGCACAGTCCACCCATACCCAAGTTTGTTGCATTGTCTTATGGGACCCAGCCGCGAAAGTTCCGGACCCCATTAATGAACTCATTTGCATACAAACAATTAGGGCTCACCTTGAACTTGTCCAGTTAACAAACAGTAGTGTCTGAATGGGAATTAGCTTGCTTACCTTACAAATGTTTTCGAGTTCTGTCCCACTGGGTGGCACGTTGGGCAAATGTCTTCTACTAGCATATAGACTCGAGGCGATAATAACTATGTCTCGAGTCTATATGATATAAATATTCCAAATCCACCACTCTCGCGTGGTTTTCTCCGCAGTAAATATAAACTAGATAGATATTTATATATATGTTTCTGTGTCCCCAAAACCGCTTGACAACCGATGCTGGTATTTTTTCACTCTAGTAACTTCGGGAAAAGACGATCAATAAATAAATTCTAGACTGTCATAGAGTTAGTCCTAGTGTCGATTTGCTCTAGAAAATGCTGTGCTCCAGCATGGGCACAGTGAAATGACTAAACAAGGAAAAGCGTAAAAGTGTGTGTGTCACGTCTGCATAATATATTCTAGAGCTACTTCCCTAGGAAATTATAATTTAACAAAAGTAAAATAATTATATGTAAGGAAAGTAACTCTGGAAGATGTTATCTAGTTATCTCCCTTCCGAGTGTTAAATTCCTAGCATTTTATTTTATTATTGTTAAATTTTATTATTTAAGGGAAGGTAACTGTAGAAGATACTCTGTAGTTATCGTAATATAGACTTTGTCGCTCTTTGACTCTTTCAGTTATTTCACTGTGACCATGGTGGAGCACCGCCTTTAGTCAAGCAAATCAACCCCAGCAATTATTCTTTGTATGCCTATTACTTAACGTATAGGTCTCTTTTGCAGAACCGCTAAGTTACGGGGATGTAATGTTCGATGTACTGATTTAGTAGGTATTTATTTACTGTAAGAACTTCAATTATCATAAATTAGGGGCTAGGAAAAATACTAGAAACTTTTTTGATATACTTATTGGGGCTCCTTGTGTGTGTGGGACTGTTTTTGTTTATGTGAGTGTGGGTATTTTCATTTCAGTGTTTGTGTGTGTGTGTGTGAGAGAGTGCTTTTTTTTCTGTGTGCGCGAGTGTGTGAGCGACTGAGTGTTTCTATTTGTTTGTGTGTGTGCGACACTTACAAATGCAGCAAGCACTTTGACCATTTCTAAGATACCCACATTTGAGATCACTAACTACTAAATCAAAATAAGTTCAATTTATTGCACCTTTAGTGACTTGAGATGTTGCTCATATTTTTCCCATGTGTCGACAATGTATTAAGTTCACAAGTGGATAAAAGAAATTCTCATGCTCGCGTGGAGGGGGCTGATATTCTAACTGCGAGTTCAAAGCACCCAATGCCACTTTACATTCTGAATAAATTGTATGTTTGTGCTAGTTAGGGTTAGGGTTTTATGTGTGAGTGTGTAACTGCGTTTTCATTTCTGTGTGTGGGTGCGTATGTTTGTGTGTGTGTGTGTGTGTTTGTGCGTATGTTAGTGTGTGAGAGTTTGGATGTGTTACTGTATTTTTCATTTCTATTTGTGTGTGTCTGTGTTTGTGCATGTGTAGGTATGTAACTGTTTTCATTTCTGTGTTTGTCCGCGTGTTTGAGTGTGTGAATATGTAGCCGTGTATTTTCATTTGTGTGTTTGTCTTTGTGCGTATGTGAGTGTTTTTGTGAGAATTCTTTTTCAGTGTTTGTGTGCGTGGGACATTTTATATGTGTGTGTGTGTTGCTATTTTCATTTCAGTGTTTGTGTTTGTGTGAATGTTTTTATTTTTGTGTGAGCGACTGTGTTTTTATTCCTTTGTGTGTGTGTGCGACAATTACAGCTACAACAAACACTTTAAGCATCTCCAAGATACCCACATTTGCAGATCCCTAAGTTCTAAATGAAAAGAAGTTAAATTTATTGCACCTTTAGTGACTTCAGATTTGCGAGTGTTAAGCACGCAATGCCTCCCGTATCTACATACCTGGATTGGCCATAATTGGCCTCATTCGGAGATATCTCGGGTGTGGAATATTTATAACTATAGAAGTTAACTTGTTACAGGTTTTGTTTATGGCTTAACTTTTGTAGATTTTGGGAAGTTCATAGATCTTAGTGGCTTTGCAGTGAAATCTAATCAAGCAATTTGTCTCCTTTTTTGTTAAATCGTGTTGGAACTGGTGGATAAGAGTAGACAGTTTTGTTATTACCTTCGAACGACTGTAGCTGTTGATGTTTTTACTGATACAGGTGTGTTTTACTCCCTGTATTTTAGCGGTTCGGCAAAAGAGAACAAGTTAGAATAAATACTAGGCTTACAAAGAAGTGCTGCGGACGATGTGATCGACTAAAGGCGGCGCTCCAGTATTTATTTATTTATTTATATATATATAATATATATATATATATATATATACTTACAGATATACGCATATATACAAAGAAAACAAAAACAAAAAAGAAACTTGATTATGTCATTATTACTTTATTACAGATATTACATGAAACGTATTATATGAAATTATGGGGACGTAGACAGACTAGCGTCCGTTGTGTAGCATTGTTTGGGGACAAACAGACTTCCACCATATCCAATCACAAGGCTTTGGTCGGCTCGGGGCTATAGTAGATTTTTTAAACGATGCTGGTGTGTTTTCCTCCCTGTATTTCAGCGGCTCGGCAGAAAAGAATAAGTTAGAATGAATACTAGGCTTAGAAAGAATAAGTGCTGCTGACGATGTGCTCGAAGAAGATAGATTGGTATATATATATATATATATATATATATATATATTTATAAAGATATATCAGATATATATAAACTTAGATGTGTTTCGACCAAAGATTGGTCCAGGCTATGTCTAACTTAATAGCACCATTTAATAGGATTATTCGAATCCTGTTTAAGTCGAGGTTTGTTCAAGTAGTGAGTTCTTGTTGGGTGAGTTGTATCCAGTTTTGTTCAAGTAGTGAGTTCTTGTTGGGTGAGTTGTATCCTATTATGGGTGGCTTATCTGGTATTCTTTGAAGGAATCTATCCAGACTCTGTTTGAAGTTGATGGGATCCTTTTCCTCTTTGATCTCTCTTGAGACAATGTTAAATAGGGCAGGGCCTGTTGAGGAAAAGAAATTATGTTGCAGTGTACATGTATGTTGTCATCTTGAATTGGGCAGGGGACGTATAGCTCGTGGTCCAAGTCTTGGATGAACCTTGAAGCTAATGTTTAGGTCGTTTGGGCATAGTTGGCGGTATATTTTCCACATCGTACAAATGATGTACCGCTCACGGCGACGCTGGAGGGAGTAAAGTTTCAAGGCTTTACGGCGATCCCAATAATCGAGAGCAGCCATGCCTTCAATTCGTTTAGTGAGAGACCTCTGGGGTGACTCAATTCTGGAGATGTTTTGTCTTGTGTGAGACCACAGTGGGCAGCAGTATTCAAGGTGTGGCCGTACAAAGGAGGAAAAAAGTGGTTTGATGACACCTTGTTCTCTGGACCGGAAAGTTCTTAAGATCCAGGAACTCCTACGAGCTATATCGACCTTCTTGTTGTGCACTCCAACTGAGATCGTCATCAACAATTACACCCAGGTCTCTGATATTGTTAGAGGCTGTGAGCGGTTCCCCTGAAGGAAGAGAGTATGGCTGTTTTAGTGAGGAGTTTCTTCCAAAATGCATCAGCTCAAATTTTCCCTCGTTCAGTTGCATTTTGTTTCTGTCTGCCCATTGACTCACAGCATATAGATCAGACTGGAGTTGAGTTCGGTCTGCTTTTTCAATGACGATTTGCTGGAGCTTGGTGTCATCAGCAAATATTTTCACTTTGCAGTAATGTACGACACTGGAAAGGTCGTTTATGTAGATTATGAAGAGTAGCGGACCCAAGACAGTCCCCTGGGGGACACCGCTGGTGACTTTTGCTGGGCTTGAGTGGACTCCATCAACTACAACATGTTGTGTTCTATTCGCCAGGAAATACTTGATCCAGTGTAGAACTTTTCCACGGATTCCAACATTTGCCAATTTTGAGAGTAGGATATTATGGTCTACCCTGTCGAACGCTTTACTGAAGTCAAGATATATGACATCAGAGTTCGAACCTGTTCCCAAGGCTTTGAGTACATCTTCAATGTGGTGTAAGAGCTGTGTTAGACAGTCCCTGCCTCACCGAAAGCCATGCTGATTTGCATTTAGGAGTTTTGGGTCTCCAGCAAGTCAGCCATCCTTGATCTTAACACTCTTTCAAACACTTTGATGATGTGGGAGGTGAGTGAGATTGGGCGATAGTTGAGTGCGAGGGATCTGTTTCCCTGTTTGAAAACCGGGATGACTGACTGGGATAGAAACTGTTTTGGTATATAACCTGCATCTAACGAATTTCTCCAGAGGTTGGTCAGTGGGACTGCAAGTTGGTGTTTACATTCCTTCAGGAGACTAGCAGGGAATCTATCAGGGCCTACAGCAGAGTAGTATTTGACCTCATTTATTGCTGCTACGATGTCAGTGGGAGTGAAGGTTATGTCTGCAATTTTGTGTTGGGAGTCATCTTCGTTCGCTTCTCTTACGTCAATATCAGTGGGAACACTAAAGACAGCAGTATTTTTTCTGCAATATATATATATAGAGAAACATGTATATACATATAGATATTTATATATATATGTATATGTGTGTATGTTTCGGTGTCTCCAAAATCGCTTGACAACCAATGCCGATGTTCTTCACACACCGTTAACTTATCCGTTCGGGAAAAGAAGACCAACAGAATTAATACTAGACTGACGTAAATAAAAGTCCTAGTGTCGATTTGCTCTGGAAAAGGCTGTGCTCCAGCATTGGCACAGTGAAATGACTAAACAAGGAAAAGAGTAAAAGTGTATGCGTTACGTCTGAACATTATATTGTAGAGTTAATTAGCTTCCATAATACATTTTGAAAATAGTCGTTACGTAGTTAAATGTAAGGGAGGTAACTTTTGAATATTTTTTAGTTATCTCCCTTTCTAGAGTTACTCCCCTTGCATATTATTAATTATTAAATTATAATATGCATGGTAAGTCACTCTACGAAGGAAGATAACTATAAAATCTTTCAGAGTTACTTCCCTTAAATCTAATTAAATTACTATTACGTATTATTAAATTATGCTATTCAAGGGAAGTAACTCTAGAAAGGGAAATAGGTACAAAATTATGCAGAGTTACTTCACTTACATGTAATTACATTACGATTGGTGTTTGGCTTGGTTTTGGATTAGGGTCAGGGTCGGGGTTAGGGTTAGTGTTAGCCTCGTTCACACATCATGCGTCCATACAAACAAGCCTCATTCACACATCATGCGTCCATACAAACATGCCTCGTTCACACATCATGCGTCCATACAAACAAGCCTCGTTCACACATGCGTCCACACAAAGAAGCCTCGTTCACACGTCATGCGTCCATACACGCCACGTTCACACATAATGCGTCCACACAAACAAGCCTCGTTCACACATCGTGCGTCCATACACGCCTCGTTCACACATCATGCGTCCACACAAAGAAGCTTCGTTCACACATCATGCGTCCATTCAAACAAGCCTCGTTCACACATCATGCGTCCACACAAAGAAGCCTCGTTCACACATCATGCGTCCATACAAAGAAGCCTCGTTCACACATCATTCGTCCATACAAACAGGCCTCGTTCACACATCATGCGTCCATACATACACGCCTCGTTCACACATCATGCGTCCACACAAACGAGCCTCGTTCACACATCATGCGTCAATTCAAACAAGCCTCGTTCACACATGCGTCCATTCAAACAAGGCTCGTTCACCCGTCATGCGTCCATACAAACAAGCCTCGTTCACACATCATGCGTCCACACAAACAAGCCTCGTTCACACATCATGCGTCCATACATACACGCCTCGTTCACACATCGTGCGTCCATTCCAACAAGCCTCGTTCACACATGTGTTCATACAAAGAAGCCTCGTTCACACATCATGCGTCTATACAAACAAGCCTCGTTCACACATCATTCGTCCATACAAACAGGCCTCGTTCACACATCATGCGTCCATACATACACGCCTCGTTCACACATCATGCGTCCCACAAACAAGCCTCCACACATCATGCGTCCACACAAAGAAGCCTCGTTCACACATCATGCGTTCATACAAACAAGGCACGTTCACCCGTCATGCGTCCATACAAACAGGCCTCGTTCACACATCATGCGTCCATACAAACAAGCCTCGTTCACACATCATGCGTCCATACATACACGCCTCGTTCACACATCATGCGTCCACACAAACAAGCCTCGTTCACACATCATGTGTCCATTCAAACAAGCCTCGTTCACACATCATGCGTCCAAACAACCAAGCCTCGTTCACACTTTATGCGTTCATACAAACAAGCCTCGTTCACACCTCATGCGTTCATGCAAACAAGCCTCGTTCACCGCCATGCGTTCATACAAACAAGGCTCGTTCACCCGTCATGCGTCCATACAAACAAGCCTGGTTCATACATCATGCGTCCACACAAACAAGCCTCGTTCACACATCATGCGTCCACACAAACAAGCCTCGTTCACACATCATGCGTCCATACACGCCTCGTTCACACATCATGCGTCCACACAAAGAAGACTCGTTCCCACATCATGCGTTCATACAAACAGGCCTCGTTCACACATCATGCGTCCACACAAACAAGCCTCGTTCACACATCATGCGTCCATACAAACAAGCCTCGTTCACACATCATGCGTTCATACAAACAAGCCTCGTTCACACATCTTGCGTTCATACAAACAAGCCTCGTTCACACATTATGCGTTCACACATACACGCCTCGTTCACACATCATGCGTCCACACAAACAAGCCTCGTTCACACATCATGCGTCCATACAAACAAGCCTCGTTCACACATCATGCGTTCATACAAACAAGCCTCGTTCACACATCATGCGTCCATACAAACAAGCCTCGTTCACCCGTCATGCGTCCATACAAACAAGCCTCGTTCACACATCATGCGTCCATACAAATATGCCTCGTTCACACATCATGCGTCCATACACACAAGCCTCGTTCACACCTCATGCGTCCATATACACAAGCCTCGGTCACACATCATACGTCCATACACGCCTCGTTCACACATCATGCGTCCACACAAAGAAGCCTCGTTCACACATCATGCGTACATTCAAACAAGCATCGTTCACATATCATGCGTCCACACATAGAAGCCTCGTTCACACATCATGCGTCCATAGAAAGAAGCCTCGTTCACACATCATGCGTCCATACACACAAGCCTCGTTCACACATCATGCGCCCATACACGCCTCGTTCACACACGCTTCCACACAAAGAAGCTTCGTTCATACATCATGCGTCCATTCAAACAAGCCTCGTTCACACATCATGCGTTCATACAAACAAGGCTCGTTCACCCGTCATGCGTCCATACAAACAAGCCTCGTTCACACATCATGCGTCCATACAAACAAGCCTCGTTCACACATCATGCGTCCATACAAACAAGCCTCGTTCACACATCATGCGTCCATACATACACGCCTCGTTCACACACATCATGCGTTCATACAAATAAGCCTCGTTCACACATCATGCGTCCATTCAAACAAGCCTCGTTCACCGTCATGCGTTCATACAAACAAGCCTCGTTCACACATCATGCGTCCATACAAACAAGCCTCGTTCACACATCATGCGTCCATACATACACGCCTCGTTCACACATCATGCGTTCATACAAACAAGCCTCGTTCACACATCATGCGTCCATACAAACAAGCCTCGTTCACCGTCATGCGTCCATACAAACAAGCCTCGTTCACCCGTCATGCGTTCATACAAACAGGCCTCGTTCACCCGTCATGTGTTCATACAAACAGGCCTCGTTCACACATCATGCGTCCATACAAACAAGCCTCGTTCACACATCATGCGTTCATACAAACAAGCCTCGTTCACCCGTCATGCGTTCATACAAACAAGCCTCGTTCACACATCATGCGTTCATACAAACAAGCCTCGTTCACACATCTTGCGTCCATTCAAACAAGCCTCGTTCACACATGCGTTCATACAAACAAGGCTCGTTCACCCGTCATGCGTCCATACAAACAAGCCTCGTTCACACATCATGCGTCCATACAAACAAGCTTCGTTCACACATCATGCGTCCATACAAACAGGCCTTGTTCACACATCATGCGTTCATACAAACAAGCCTCGTTCACACATCATGCGTCCATACAAACAAGCCTCGTTCACACATCATGCGTCCATACAAACAAACCTCGTTCACACATCATGCGTCCATACAAACAAGCCTCGTTCACCGTCATGCGTTCATACAAACAAGCCTCGTTCACACATGCGTTCATACAAACAAGCCTCGTTCACACATCATGCGTCCATACAAACAAGCCTTGTTCACACATCATGCGTCCATAAAACAAGCCTCGTTCACCGTCATGCGTTCATACAAACAAGGCTCGTTCACCCGTCATGCGTTCATACAAACAAGCCTCGTTCACACATCATGCGTTCATACAAACAAGCCTCGTTCACACATCATGCGTCCATTCAAACAGGCCTCGTTCAAACATGCGTTCATACAAACAAGCCTCGTTCACACATCATGCGTCCATACAAACAGGCCTCGTTCACACATCATGCGTCCATACAAACAAGCCTCGTTCACACATCATGCGTCCACACAAACAGGCCTCGTTCACACATCATGCGTCCATACACACAAGCCTCGTTCACACATGCGTCCATACATAGATGTTCATACATTCAGGGACATGTAATTCAGGGGCAGGTAATTAAGGGGCATGTAATTCAGGGGAAGGTAATCCAGGGGCAGGTAATTATGGGGAAGGTAATTGAGGGGCAGGTAACTCAGGGTCAGGTAACTGAGGGGCAGGTAATTCAGGTGCATGTAATTCAGGAGCAGGTAATTCAGGGGCATGTAATTATGGGGAAGGTAATTCAGGGCAGATAATCCAGGGGCAGGTAAATCAGAGGAATATAATTCAGGGGCAGGTAATCCAGGGTTACGTAATTCAGGGGCAGGTAATTCAAGTGCATGTAATTCAGGGTCATATAACTCCGGGGCAGGTAATTCAGGTGCATGTAACTCAGGCAGGTAATTCAGGTGCATGTAACTCAGGGCAGGTAATTCAGGTGCATGTAACTCAGGGGCAGGTAAGGGTTGGGTTAGGGTTTAGGGTTGGGGTTGGTTGGGGTTGGGGTTGGGTTAGGGTTTGGGGTTGGGTTAGCGTTAGGGGTTTGGGGTTGGGTTAGGGTTAGGGTAATATACTCTTTCACTGTGACCATGGTGGAGCACCGCCTTTAGTCAAGCAAATCAACCCCAGGAATTATTCTTTGTATGCCTATTACTTAATGTATAGGTCTCTTTTGCAGAACCGATAAGTTACGGGGACGTAATGTTCGATATACTGATTTAGTAGGTATTTATTTATTGTAATAATTTCAATTATCATAAATTATGGGCTAGGAAAATACTAGAAACTTTTTGATAGACCTATCGGGGCTCCATGAGTGTGTGGGACTTTTTAATTATGTGAGTGT
>NC_043015.1:35468354-35513354 GCF_006345805.1 Octopus sinensis
ATATATATATACATATATATATATACATATATATATATATATATATATATATATATATATAATATATATATATATATAATATATATATATATGTATATAGTGCACTCATAATTAGCGTGGTGGAAATTAGACCTAATTAATCAATAGAACCACAAAGTTAATTCAATCAGTGACATGGATTCTAAATAATTCGGTCAAAATCTAGTTGGCATTGGATGGCCAGTGTTATGATGTCCGACTTTAAGAGCTGTGAATACTCCATTAACAATGGTCATAGAACAAATGTGAAGCTTCGTTAATTGACGTAATTGCTTCATACGCATCCACACAAATAGACCTACACACACACACACAAGCACACATCTACGCACGCTCGCTAGGAAACACCCACTTCTGTATTCATATAGGCATACAGACAGACATATGCATGAGTACATACAATATATATATATACTTCTTATCTCTCACTTTGTCTGTCTGTCTGCTTCTGTCTCTGTCTCGCCCTCTATATATGTATATGTGTATATATATATATGTGTGTGTATATACATGAGTGTGTGTATATATATGTATATATGTGTGTACATATATATGTATATATGTATATTATATATGTATATATAAGTGTGTATATATGTGTATATATATCTGTGTATATATATGTGCATATATATGTGTGTATATATATATGTGTGTGTGTGTGTGTGTGTGTGTGTGTGTGCGTGCGTGCGTATTTTTCAATTATAATAAAGGGTAAAATTAATTAATTATTGCTGTCTGTTATGGTAGAGGAATAGGATCTAACTGCTATTTCTAAATTTCGGTAGAAGACAAAAGCACAAAACTTCAAATTAATTAAACGATTACAAGTTAAATCACTTGCTAGTTACCAGCATGGTTACAAATTCAAAGTCCTACTACAGTTTACTAAAGCCTACTTGATTTATATTATTATTAATAGTATATTGTTCTTGTTACTAAACTTGTCATATTAACTCTTGCTTGGGTGTAACCATATGGGGCCTACCCCAAAATTTCTCTTCCATTTATACACAATATGCTTGAGGGCAATAATAGCTCGTAGGAAAGCTTCTACTGCAGTGCCAAGTACAAACAAATACAATCTAAAGACGTCTCCAATCATTATTACGTTGTTACGTTGTTATACGTGGGGTCGGGGATCCTAAATGCGTAAATCTAATGGGGTCCACAATAAATGGAAGTAGATCACTATGCTGGCTGAAAATTAGGTCCAGATTGAAATGAAGCTAATTAAAACAAGCTCACCCATGGTGTAGAAAGTTCAGTCAAGTAAAATTAGTTGTAAGTACAACCTTAGCTGAGATGGCGGGTTCAGGCTCTCATATTCTCTCTGTATTCTCATATGTCCTCTGTATTCTAAATTAGGTCCATAGTTGAAAGAATTGTCTTTATTACAGGGTGTAAGGAGGTTATATTAAGGAGAGAAAGCTTTATAAATATATTATGTATTTAGTTATTATGGGTGGAGATAGAATTTAAACCCGGATATGTTGGTGAAGGGATATTGCTCCTAAATCCTCGATAAGGGATTCAGGTGTGTAATACTATTAAAATAACTTTAATTTAGGAGTTAATATATGCCCTCATTTAATATCGAGAACTACTATTTCTGTGGTGAAGGGCTCTGGGTTCTAAGTGTGGGGATGGTGCAAAGAGTCTCTAATGCTATTTATATTTATCGAAGGTAAACTTATGCAGAAAGGGCCTAGTTTTTCTCAATTTAAGGAGCGGGTCTTGTGTCGCTAGTATCAAAATTCTTTCATTGATGCAAAAATAGCATTTCTTATTTTTCACATTTTACGAAGGTATGGAGACGAGGATCTTCCATTCTAAAACGAATCTAGTACTTTTATCTTTAAGTTCCCAAATATATTCACTTAATCCGGTCGTATTTCTATTTCTGATAGAGTGTTGGTGTGCAGCTAGCCTTCGTTTCATTTAATTTTGGGTATCTCCTATGTATATCTTTTTACTAAACTGTGTTGTGACAGATATTGCATGTATCCTATGAGTATGGTATGCTTGCATACCCATTCCCAGGGTTAACAGTTAATTTATACCGTTAGTAATAACGGATGCCCTTTCCTTTAGACGGTTATTCCAACCGCTAACTCAACTTGCCTACATATAGAGTTTCGTTACATGTGGTAAACTTCCCAACATGCTAAAGGAGGGCATAATATTCCCTGTCCATAAAAGGGGTGGCAGAGCAGATGTTAAAAGCTACAAGCTCCTCTCTCTGACCTAATATGTTAGCAAGACAATGGAATGCATTGTCAGAAAAAAACTGATCACGTTCCTAGAAAAACAACCTTCTTACAAACGTGCAACATGGATCCCATTCAGGGAAGTGCTGCCTCACACAGTTGCTGCACCACTGACTGAGTACGGAAGCAACAGCTAAACCAGTCAACTGTAGACGTGATATAACTCAACTTTGCCAAGACCTTCGACAATGTTGATCATGGTATGATATGTCACAAGCCTCGAAACCTTGGTATTACTGGGAAACTGGGAGAGTGGCTGCATGATTTTCTGAAGGGCAGGAGTCAGACAGTTGCAGCCAATTCTCAGTGGGGTCCCACTGGAAACTGTACTGGGGCCACTACTATTTGTCGTGGCCCTCTCAGACATGCCTTTCGCGGTATAGTCAGCCAATCTGACCAGTTATGCTGACAACACAAAAGTATCGCAGGCAGTTAGGAACCCAGAAGACATTGTAAAACTGCAGAAAGACCTGAACGAAATCTACAAATGGGCTAACAATCATACATACTGTGATACTGTCTCATAGGCACGGGCATGGGTGTCTGTTATGAAGTTTATTTGTCAACAACATGCTTCCCTGTAGTTCTATTGCGTGGCACTCTGGGCAAGTGTCTTCAATTATTCTAAAGCCTTGTGTGTAGCATTAAGTTGCACATTGCTAGAGCAATATTGATCTCGATAAAACTTCGCCTGGGGGAACCTTATCTTCTCAGGTATGTACACAAAGAGAACTGTCCTCCAAATGCGACACTGAAACGTCGGGCGGCTCAATGTCATCGAAGCATGAGATAACTCAGAGCGCAAACCTTCCAAATATAATAACAAATATGTCTGCATTTGTGTATATAATTATATATGCCTCATGTATAACTTATGTTCGATGATACCATAAAACTGTTCAAATTCCCCAAATCCCTAAATGCTTATTTACGTTTGTTACGCAATCTCTGATGATGTGATGATATAATCTTCTTGAAAATACTTCCTTATATAACATATCATTGTTAATGAAATACTGAAAGGTGTATTGACTAAGCTCGAACATTTATCTGCGCACTTGTTTTACATTTGTCTCTAGTGTTTCAAATATCGGAATAGAACTAAAGAAACATGGAATAGTAAAATATTTTTTCCCCACAAATGGATCTTTTGAATTATTGCTGAAGGCATGGAGTTCAAAACATTGGTGGTTATATGTTCTGATCAATAAGCTACACAGCACAAAATATGACTACATACATAATCATATCTGTATAATTCTCTTTCTATTTCTCTCTCTCTCGCACGTTCCGTATATATATATATATATATATATATATATATATGCGCGTGTGTGTGTATGCTTGTGTATATGAATAACGTGAGTGTGAGAGAGAGATGGGGGGAAGAGAGTTAAAGCATGAGAGAGACATATAGGGCTTCTAATAGATTATGTGATTAATCGATGTGTGAATCAAACGTGCGAAAAAGATACTTTAGTTCCATATTATCTTTGTTACGTACAAACTAGGTACAAAAGCCTCACCAATGAGCAATGACGTAAAACATGCAACTACTGGTCCCCTCTGTGCATAGAATCATACACATTCACTGCCAGATGCATATATACTCATAGTACACACATGAATGCATGCGTTTGTATGTATGTGTGTGTATATATATATATATATATGAGTGTTTGTGTGCATATACTTTTTGTGTGTGTGTGTGTGTTTATGTACATGTATTCTGTAATGCACATTCATTATTCCTTTACCTATAGGCAATATATATATAGATATAGATGAAAAACGAAACATGTGTAGGCACATATATACATTACACCTTTCTCGCTCGAATGTGTGTGTGTGTGTGTGTGTGTGCATAAGAATATATGTAGAACAACATTAAGTGCTTTTCTCACATATATATATATATATATATATATATATATATATATATACACACATTCACACATATTTATATATAATATATATATATATATATATATATAATATATATATATATATATGTCCATACATATGTACAGAGAGAGTGAGAGAGAAGGAGAGTTAAAGGGGGAGAGAGAAAAGCGGGAAAGAAAGAATGAGATTAGAGGGAGAAATGGTATGTAGCATACTCAGTTAAATCTGCAGGTTATAGAATTATATCCGAGCGTCCGTGTTGGAGAATATAAAATACAAAGACCATAATTGGTTCGATGGAATTGCGTTTCATAAAATACAATCTGAATATAAAGAAGGTTGCAAAAATTACCAACATAAACAATCTAAAAAAAGGACCAAAACAACACGAAATGAAACAAGTAAACCACAAACAAAATAAACATGAAAGATCTGAAGGAATGGATGAGTCGCAAGAGGTGGGGTTCAAAGTTAGAACAACGAATTGGGAACTTGGTCGATGTCATGTCACAGTCCTTGATGGGTCGTAAAGACGGAATGATAAAACAATGTTCGGAAGTGGAGTAGTTTCGTGTTAAAATGTTAGCCATGAAACAATAACCCACCAGTCCCCTCTTTTTACTCTCCGAAAGGGTGGTGGTGAATTTGGTGTGGTTAGCGTAGTGAGAGGATCAATACGAAATTATTCGTTAAATATTGTCCACCATATTGTTTCCGCTTTGATCGGCAGAAGAGCGTATTGCTTTGTTTGGTTGTTTACATGATGGTCCCGATGGTTTACACAAATCTATCTATCTATCTATCTATCTATCTATCTATCTATCTAAGTAGATAGATATTTATATTGAAATATACGTATGTATATATACATATATATACATGTGTGTGTGGGTATGCACATGCATATATATGTGTGTGTTCGTACGTAATATAAACACATACACACACAATACATGCATTTGTATGTATTTAAATATATGAAAATTCTGATGACAGGGATTGTTTATAACATTGGCCAAAGTCATTTTTTGGAAGGAATAAACAGAAAGAAATATAAAAAGAAGGAAAGGAAAAAACAAACAATGAGAAACCACATAAAACTGCTCCGTCCATTCAGATAGAGAAGGTAAATGCGATGTGAGTTGTGTTAGCATGGCGCGAGAAGCGACATCAAATGCAGCATTACGATATTCAATACTCTTCGGTAGAAAATTTACTCATTATTTTCCCTCAATCTCTCTGTTCTCTCTTTCTTCTCTCTCATCTCTGTCTCTCTCTCTCTATCTTCTCTGTTTGGTCCACTTTGTTTAGACATGGGCATGGTTATGTGGTTAAAAAGCTCGCTTTGTAAGTACTTGGTTTCGTGTTCAGTCCGGCTGTGCAGCATCTTGGATAAGTGTTGTCTACAGTATCACCGGGCCTTGTGAGTGATTAAGCGGAACTTAGTGGAAACCTGACTTATATGCACATGTATTTATGTATGTATGCATGCAAGTGGGTATGTATGTGCGTATTTGTTGTAATCCAACGTCGGACTGTTATAACGTCCACTCCAGTATATCAGTATAGTTGGTTAGACAAGACACGACTACCTGTGACCGACTTCGTCGACTTCTCACGCCACAATATTTGTAACGACTCACATACTACTCGACAAGTGGGAGGTGTGTTCCATTATCATTATTATCTTCAAAACAGTGTACATGTATGTATGTGAACATGTGTATGTATGAATGTATGTATACGTGCGTGTATGTGTGAATGTATGTGTCTTTATCTTTATGTTTGTTTCCCTCTTACACCTTGATAAAATGTGTAGCTTTGTATAAGTCTCCGTAACTTAACGGTTCCGCAAAAAATATCCCTATAGAAATAAAAGCCAGATCTAAAATCATGTACTAAATTGAATCTGTTCGACTAAAATCTTCAAGGAGTTGACCCAGTATAGCTGCAATTCTTTAAGTATAACAAGCAGAAGGTAAAACATGCTAAAACATCCCACGAACGTGTGTGTAATTATATATATATATATACATATATATATATACATATATATTATATATAAACATACACACACACACACATATGTTTATATAGGGACACTCAAAATGAAATGAAGAGATGACTAGTCACACACTTACATACTTTTAGAAACAAATAAGCATAACTCAACTGGATTGAGGAAATTCATTTGGGAACTTAAAGATAATAACATTATTTTTGATTTGGAATGGGTTATATTTGCTTCAGCACCCTCTTATAGCGTAAAAAAGAAAAAGTCTTACCTATGTATTAATGAAAACTTTTCATTCTTATGGCTAGACTCCCTGATTAATCTGAGAGAGGAACGAAACAAAACTTGCTTCCACATAGGTAAACGTGTGTTCTTTAGATATAATTAAAATTAGTGAATTCTCTAATCCTCCTCTCCCATAATGATAGCCATAGTTCTTTACCATAACCGTAGATAATTTGTACTTGATTGGTTGATTAATGGACGAGTTAATGAATTAAATTGATTAGTTTATTGATTAATGACTACCCCCATTTGTTAAACTCAGCAATTTTACACATTGAAACAAACACAACCCCGCCTAGTCCAATAATTTACTTTTACCATTCCCCCCATAACACTCATTACTTAACAGCTCAGTATCAACTGTTCACTCTCATATGGTTATCCGCTTATATTTCTTTCGATAGTAATATACACATAACTATATACACATGTGTGTGTGTGTGTGTGTGTGTGCGCATGAATATATTTAAATTCTCAATCCCAGTTGGTCGAATGTTTCACAGTGGGTCAGCATGTAGAATCAATTCATTATCACCGTCCTTTCTCCTTCTTTTCCTTTTTACGTATATTTTATTTAATTCTCCGCTCTGATGAAGTTCCATGATTCAATTTGGTATAACTAATTACCTACAACTTTTGTTACTATTATTGTGGTGTTTAAAACTGAGAATCACGCTAACAGAAACCGCTGGCAGCTGAGATTCTATCTTTTTGTAATTAATCAACAAATGAAAATTGATGTCAATCCATTGTTGTTCATCAATTTATCTCCATTTTCTGTTTTCCTCGAAAAATGATAAACTAGTTTATTTTTGTCCTCATTCATGAGCATTAACACAATGCTCATGATTAAATATAGGTAATACATCAGTGGATTCGTTGGATACAAGTGTCACTTAGACATTTGTTATAATCTCTAAATTAACTCACCCACACAGACACACATGTAAAACCTACCTACGATTGTTAATTGCGACAATGTTCGCATGAAACTAATAGTTTTGTATTAACAAAACTCAACTGCTAATATATGCACACAAACACTAGCATATCTATGCGTCTTTATATGTCTGTGTACATCAGTGCCTGTGTACATAAATAAAGCATCAAATTAAAACTGAAGTCCAAATTTCGAATGTAATATTGATATTTCCTGCATAACTTTAGTGTAATGTGAATTTGTCACGTAAAATAGGAAGAAAATGGTTTCAGTATACTCAATAACGATAAATTACCACTGTGGGAATCAAATCAATAGATCTACTGATATTTTAACGATGGTAAATGGCATGTTGCCACAGGGAAAAAATGGTTTCAGCTGGCTTATTATTACTTTATAATAAACATAATAATAATAATAATAACAATAATAATAATAATAATAATAATTCTTATTATTTATTGTCTTTGCACAGCTTCTAACGCTGGAGATGCACTACGATGCCAGCTGTTCCCTACCAGTGAACTAATGTCACCTCCACTTATTTTTCGAGCACCATCCGGAGTACTCGAGTAGTCCCAAACAGTGCTGTTTTCTGCAAATGCTCCACTTTATTGAAGCCCCTATTTGTTCCATGTACTTCTCAAGATCTTTTACTCACTGGTCCCAGGGCTCCGACAATTATTGATATTAATACCACTTTTTCGGCGACCACAACTGCTTACCCACCCAAGCTAACCTGTTATATCTATTGATTTTCCTTCATTACCGCATGCCTTGTTGTCGCCGCCTTGGCATGCTATATCTATGACTCAGCATAGTTTGCCTTCTTTCTCAATTAACACTATATCTGGTTTCCTATTCTCTACATGATGGTTACATTGAATCCCAAAATCCCAAACCACCTTTGCGTCACCATTTTTGATGATGTATGCAGGTTAATTATGTTCGTACCACTTTCTTGCTCTGTCAAGACCATACTTGTTGCAAAGTGTCCGAAGGACAATCCTTATTGTGTTGTCATGACGTCTCATATATTCTTTGTGGGCTAGTGCCCACAAATTTTGCACTTATCACTTTCTGATGTGTTGTCTATTCTGTATTTTATGTATTTGGCTCTTAAAGCTGGCTCTTGGGCAGCACAGATAAGAGCCTCCGTTTATGGTTTTAAATCACATTTAGTCATCCACAGCCAACTTTTTTATCTGTCTTATCTTCAACGTCCCCATGAAATTGTCCATGCATTCTTTTGTTAATCCACCTATTTTCAGTTTCATTTATTCTCAAGTGCTTGTACAGTGTTTTATCTTTGCAATCTTCCAGCCTGACCTTCCTAGTTCCAATAATAGCGGTTCTGTGGCATTTGTTTTACATATGTTGTTGTTTTCTTCATGAATGCTGTGTTCGCATCCAATCAGTCCTCTTCCCCCTCTTTTTCTTGATACATACAGTCTGTGTCACGATTTTGAGTGAAGTATCCCATAGCTAGTCAGCAATTTCTTTGCCTTTCTGCTCAGTTGTTTAGTTCGTCTGCTGTCCATGCGGTCACCTCTGCTCAATCTAAGGATTGAAACCGACCAAGTGTTTATAGCTTCAATCTTATTCCGTCCGTTTAATTTCGAATTAAGGATTAGTCTGAGTCTGTGCAAGTACTCCACCTTAAATCTCCGTCGTGTCTTTCTCCATCAATTTATCTATTTCCAGTATCCCCAAGTACTTATAGCCCGTCTCTTCTATTTGCTTCTTAACCTTCCCCGACGGGATCGCTAGCCCGTCCATACATTTACTTTTGTCTCTCTTCAAGACTAACACGGCACACTTTTTCAGTCTGAACTCCATTCTGATACCAGCACTGAAAGTATACACCGTATCAACAAGGCAACTGACTTGGGATTCTTCATCATAAAGTTTGAGGGTATTCATGAATAACAAGTGGTTGCCTTTTTGTTGACAGTTCTTGAAGAGATACCCAGCTTTTGCTTTCTTCAAAATCGGTATTAGTGTTATCATGCACAATACAAAGATTAGTGGGACCAGGCAGTCCCCTTGAAAGATGCCTCTCTGATTTCTATTGTCTCTGAACTTCTTCCATATGCTGTCAGTTCCGTCCTCCACTTCGCTATACTTTTTCCAAGCATTCGATGCAATACCAAATAGGTTCATACATTGCGTAATCCAAGAATGTGGGATCATATCGCACGCCTTCTGAAAATCGATCTATGACATGGCTAATTTTTTCTCTTACAGTCTTTAAGTACAGATTTGTGTACCAGAAGTTGGTCCTTGCTATCCCTGCACTTACGCCTGCACTCAAGGGTGTCATTAAGAATTTATCATATGTTTAAAATCAGTGTAATTCTAGTTAATCATAAGAGAGAGGAAAACCTAAAATTCTTTTCATTCTAGGCACAAGTCTTGAAATTTTGGAGGCGGTGGGCCTAGTTGATTACATCGAACCTGGTGCGATTTATTTCAAAGACCCCGAAAGGATGAAATATAAAGTCGATCTCAAAACGTGAACCAGAAAAGCAGCTGTGAGAGAGAGAGAGAGAGAGAAAGAGAGAGAGTGTGTGTGTGTGTGTGTGTGTGTGTGTGTGTGTGTGTGTGTGTGTGTGTGTGTGTGTGTGTGTGTGTGTGTGTGCGTGTGCGTGCGTGTGGAGTTCGGCAGAGCGGTGAACTGCGATTTATACAACGACATTTTGTTGCTTTTGATATAAGACGGATTGGTATCGACTGTGACATAATTGAAATTCGAACAAAACTGCAGGCGGCTATGGAGGGCTTTTCATAAGAGCAGCCCACGGTGATAACGATTCGTGAGGAATAGAGTAAACACGTTTCACACATGATATTGCTTGAATATAAATAGGGACAGAGAGGAAGAGATAGAGAAAGAGGTGACTGTTACTTATTTTAACCTGATTGAAATGAATCAACATGAACTGCAGTGCTTTGGTCAAGGACCCAACGGACTACCCAACCATGGAAGTAATGTCGCAACCACATGATCAGGAGATTAATACGCTCATTTGACCACGTGCTTTGAGACATTTCTCTCTCTCTCTCTCTCTCTATATATATATATATATATATATATATATATATATATATATATCACCGTGACCGACCAGGCTATCAGATGTTGCTACACATCGCTGGTCACAATGCGCTTCGCATTGTTTTAGCCTTCGAATGACGCCACCCCGCTGGCTAAGCGAGCAGGCAAACAGGAGAAAGAGTGAGAGAAAGTCGTGGCGAAAGAGTATAGCAGGGATGGCCACCACCCCCTGCCGGAGCCTCGTGGAGCTTTAGGTGCTTTCGCTCAATAAACGCTCACAACGCCCGATCTGGGAATCAAAACTGCGATCCTTACGACCGCAAGTCCGCTGCCCTAACCACTGGGCCATTGCGCCTCCACACACACACACAGATACACACACACAGACACACACACAGACACACACACACACAGACAGACAGACAGACACACACACACACACACACATATATATATATGAGCGTACGGGTATAAGACTACCTCGTTTTCTTACTCTGTTATTGAACAAAGTTCGAACTCAAATGACATTGATATTACATTTCTGCCTCATAAATCTCTCCCCCCAACCTCCCATCTCCTCCCAGCCACCATCTCTTGACAGATTTGCAGAGTTCGGTAAATAATTGTAACCAAAACGAATAACAACTACAACAAAAACAATAATAACAATAAATTTAATAAAAAAAACAACATTAATAATAATAAACAATAAAGCTATATGAACAACAAAACCGGATGTAAAAATTGTGGACACCGACTCGATTTCGTTGGCCCACGACTTGAAACTTATCTTTACGTTATGGCAGTCAGCAGTAATGACTATAATTATGTTATTTAAAATTGGCCATAAAATAAACGAAGCAATTAGAGGAAGGAAAAGGAAGGAAACGAAAGAAAAGGAGGTAGAAGGAGAGGAAGGAAGACAAGAATGATAGAAAGGCCGGAAGGAAGAGAGGAAGGAAGGAAAAAATATACAGAGAGAAAATAAAAGTATAAAAAAACATGATAAAGAAAAAAGAGAAGATGAGGAGAGACGTCTTGCTGGTTGTTTATTTACTGAAGTCATTGGGAGTTGGTATAGATTTATTTATTACTTTATGTGATTATTCTTAGTCATTTCATCATTGTCATCGTCATCAGCAGCAGCAGCAACAACAGCAGTAATTTTACTCACATTTTTTAGTTCTTTTTGTTGTTATTGTTTCAGTTTGTTTTATGTTGTTGTTTTTTTTGTATTGCTAGTACTGCCTCTACAATCCTTAATTTTTAATAATAATAATAATAATAATAATAATAATAACAATAATAATAATAATTATTATTATTGCTATTAAAAACGCGGTGGGCTGGCAGAATCTCTAGCATGCCGAATGCAATGCTTAGCGGTAATTCACCTGCCGCTACGTTCTGATTTCAAATTCGGCTGGAGTCATCCTTTCATCCTTTCGCGGTCGATTAATTTAAACGGACGGAATAAGACTGAAGCTATCAACACCTAGGCGGTTTTATTCTTTAGGTATGGAGCGGGGATAATCGCATGGACAGAAGACGAAATAAACAGCTTAGACAGAAAGATAAGGAAGTTTCTGACTAGATATGGGGTACTCCACTCAAAACATGACACAGGCTGTATGTATTAAGAAAAAGAGGGGGAAGAGGACTGATTGGATGCGAACACAGTATTCATGAAGAAAACAACAACATATGTAAAAAATTCCACAGAACGGCTATTATGGCAACTAAGAAGTTTATGCTTGTATAGGCTGGGAGATTGCAAAGATAAAACACTGTACAAGCACTTGAGAATAAATGAAACTGAAAATAGGTAGATAAACAAAAAAATGCCTGGAAAATTTCATGGGGACGTTGAAGACAAGACAGACAGATAAAAAAGTTGGCTGTGGATGACTAAATGTGATTTAAAACCATAAACGGAGGCTCTTATCTGTGCTGCCCAAGAGCCAGCTTTAAGAGCCAAATACATAAAATACAGAATAGACAACACATCAGACAGTGATAAGAGCAAAAGTTGTGGGCACAATGGCGAATCCCTATGGTATATTACCAGCCAATGTACGCCACTAGCCCAGAAAGAATATATGAGACGTCATGACAACACAGTAAGGATTGTCCTTTGGACACTTTGCAACAAGTATGGTCTTGACAGAGCAAGAAAGTGGTACGAACATAATTAACCTGCATACATCATCAATGAGAGGATTTATATTTTTATCAAACATATTATAGCCATATTTTACATCATCGAGCAATTTCGAGAGAGGCATTAAGGCTAGACAAAACAGGGGTAGTGGTGGTAGAGAGTCGCCCTTGAAAATGCCACATGAAATTCTTACATCTCCAGTATTGAGAGAGTAATTGTCACTGTTTAAAGTCAGTGTGGTTCTCCATGATCTCATACTTACAGACAATGAGTAGCTGATCTTTACAACCACAGGACCCACGTTAGGGAATATGCCTCTTTCTATTTAAAAAAAACTATAGATATACTCAGTCAAGGCAGATGTTAGTATTTTATATTTTGTTAAGCTGGTTATGGGCGTATAAGGTTTTACTTCATTTATATCTTCGTTTTTTGGAAGCAGGAATGTTAAACCATTAAGTAGCCAAGAGGAAATCATACTAGGGTGTTGCAAAACATTGGTGCAAAGTTTTGTTTGCAGTTCATGGCTCTCTGGGAAGGCATTCAGCCAGAAGTCAGGAATTTTATCCTTTCCTGGAGACTTTCATTTGCTTGACCTTCTGAGAGCAGATCTTACATCCTCTACCTTGATACCCTCCCACTTTTGCTCTTCTAAGGAGTCCAAGTCTGTAGATATTCTATCTATCTATCTATTTATTATTATTATTATTATTATTCCCACTATATAGCAGGTTGTACAAGTATCTTCTACTATAGCCCGTCGTATACATATATATATATTGGTATATATATATATATACGTGTGTGTGTATGTGTGTGCGTGTGTGTGTTTGTCCCCCACCTCCGCTTGACAATAGGGGTTCGTGTTTTTGCACCGCCGTAACTTAGCGATTCGGCAAAAGAATCCGACAGAATAAGTATCAAGCTTTATAAAAATGAGTACTTGAGTCGATTCGTTCGACTATGAAACTATTGAAGCCGGTGCCCTGTGATGGCCACAGTCCAATGACTGAAACCTGTACATGATGAAAGGTAAATGTGATCTCGGCGAGTTTTCAATTCAGAACTTAATCACTCAGAATAGTTAAAACTTTACCCCAGTTGTCAATTGATATTTTATTTCATTCACCCCGGAATGATGATGAGTAAGGTTGATTTCAGTGGGGAATGAACTCAGAACATAAAGAATCGGAGAAATAGCGCATTGCCACATTGCTTTCCATCTGATGCTCAAACGATTCTGCCAAATCGTCGCCTGGTCACTCTTGTAATGAGGATTTAAAAGTTTGGCTCCAAAGCAACAATTACAGAGCGAGGAGTGATGTCAATTACATCGAACTCAGTGTTCAATTGATGCTGATTTTATCGACTCTGAAAGGATGAATGGTACAAATCAACTTCGGCGGAATTTGAACTCAGGATGAAATGCCGCTAAACATACTTGTTACAATGAAATAATATCAGTAATAGAGGAAGCTAAGTTTATGATGGGACATCCGCGTGGTCGCTCAACTGAATCTGGCCAGATATGGCAGCCACATCTCTCTTAAATCACGTGACACTAGCTTAAAAGATAGCGTTCTTAAGTAGAAAAAAGCAGAAAAATAGCCGAGAAGTCATGGCTGGAATGTCTTTCGTCATAAGGACGAATTGTAACTAAACAATAATAGGATATAAAAAGTAACAACGCGAACAAATTTGCTAAATGTAGCAACCAAATCCCCCCCAAATCGCCATCTACCTTTCTAAAATATATTGAAGTTAAGTTTACCAATTCATATAATTGTTGTTGCTGATGCTGTTGTTAGTGATGCTGCTGTTGATATTGTTGTCGTTGTAGTTTCTGTATGTTGTGAGTAATGTCGACATTGCAATTGTTGAGGGCCACTGTTATTTTTACTGCCGTTCTTCATGTTGTTATTGTCGTTATTACGCACTTATATGCACAAACACACACACACACACACACACACACACACACACACACACACACAGTTTGAATATATGTATACCTATATATCTACATCTCTCTCTTTGTACGCACACACACACACACACATACATATATAAATATATGTATATATATATTATTACTCAATGATCATCGGTCTTTGTAACAGAAGCAGGAATCAATAAACCCCGTTTATAAATGAATGGTAAATTATAGTAATTTATTGGTCGTTGACTGATGAAGCATTATCAGTAATTAGAGCCCTCAACAACAACACTAATAATCGTCTCAAATTTCGGCACAAGGCCAGCAGTTCTGTGGGAAGAGATAGTCGATTTCATTGATCTCGGCGCCCCACTGTCACCTAATTCATCGATCCCGAAAGAACTAAAGGTGAAACCGACTGCTGCTAAATTCTACACTAATCCACCTATCCTAAGTTCTCTCCCATCGGTCGTTGACAGTCATTCTGCAAAACGCCGTCCATGTCAATAATCCGTTCACTCTAGCTTTTACGTGCTGAGAAAACGTTCAGCGTCCATTAGCTGTATGGTATCCAATATATTTTGAGCTACACACACACACACACACACACACATACGTGGTCTGTTCAATAAGTATCCAGACTGTTGCTATAGTAACGAAGCTAAAGCACGCAGAGTAAAGCCGCTCGGCACATATTAACCTTACACTATGCGCATTTAGTTTTAACATTCCAGTTCACTTCCGCTGTTTACAGCTGTACTTAGAAGGAACATGTGTAGCATGTGATCGTCGCATTGACAACAGAAAAAGATGAGCAGAGAATCTGCATCGAATTTTGCGATAAGTTTGGCAATGCCTGCTCAGAGGCCTACGCCAAAGTTTCCCCAAAAAGTTTCATCCTTCTCAACATAATTAAGGAGATCTCGTGCAACCTGAGTGTCGTTCTGCTCTGCTGAAAGCAGTTTTGGCACAAACTTGGCAGACATATGTCTCACACCCAAATCGTCAGTGATAATGGACTGAACTGAACATTAACTAATCTGCACATCCTCTGATAACTCACGGTTAGTTATTCGACGATTTCCCCCACAGCTTCACGCACTTCTGCGATGTTTTTCACAGTTCTGCTGGTTGTAGGTCTCTCAGAGTATTCGTCACTATCGGCATTTTTGTGGCCATTACGGAAACATCCGAACCACTCGTACACTCCTCTCCATACACTTTCTTCAACTTTGCGTAGGCCTCTGAGCAGGTATCGCCATGATAACTGTGTCGTGGTCAATGCGACCAACACACGCTAAACACGCGAGCTACCTGCCTACCTATCTATCTATCTATCTAACCGCACACACACACACATATAGATGATCGGTAGATTGTTACATGGGTATACACCTTATAGTATGTTGTTTAAAGCCCATTCACAGTATACGGCTACCTGATGTCAACAACAGTATGGAGGTATATACCACTCGACTTACTTCAGGAATTCCTTTGTGTCCGTAGCGTTTATAAAAATATAAGAGAAAAAAATAGAATTGACTAGCTGCCTTCTTCAGAACCACGATGTTCGTTTCGACCCAGCATGCACCGGTACCTTGTAGGTGACATACTGTACAGACATTTGTGATGTATCGTAGGTGCAAATGCACCACCTCACGTGATGTTCAAAAATTACCTCGTTTTATTTATTTGCCGCTTCGTTTATTTCTGTACTAACGCATTTTGGTAAAAATGTAGCATACTCCGTCTCCACAAGTAACTCAGACTTTTTGCATGACAATTGTTTGTTCAGAAGGATTTGAGATCGGAAATTTGTTATGTTCATGCATTATGTACAATTTTGTGACTCCTATAAACAAATGAAACACATGTAATGGTGAATAAAAAATACCAATTAATTTTCCAGATTCCTGCTTTGCTGCAGACACACACACGTGTGTATGTATTTATTTATGCATGTATGTATGCATATATAAGCATTTATGTATATATACACACACGTGTGTATAAATGCATATGTATACCCGTTTGCATTTGGGTGTATAGAAATGTTGTCCTTTGTATCAAAATCACGAATGTGCATTTCGGTAAATAGACAACAACAAAATATATACAAGACTAAAATATACAGAAAGAAATCCTTGCATGGCTGCACTCTGTTAAATCCCTGAATAAACACTCTCCAACCGTGACAATCCAAACGTTATTTTCTCAGGTTTACTCCAGCGTAACGGACTACTCTATGTGTTTTTAATAACTGGCACATTGGGATTTCACTAATATTTCTAACAAACGGAACGGCGAACTACAATGTGACTGCGTCTCCATTGGACCCATCCCCAACCCGCCACCAAACGAAAGCATACGACGGGGCCGGTGGCGGAGGTGGCGCAGTAAAACAGTCTAAAATCTACATCAATTCAACTTAACCCGAAATATACTCCAACATAACCTTGGTCTTCGTGGTTTAACCATAACAAAACAACCATATGTCTTCAAGAGTCAAGTGTTGAACAAAGTTTGGTTCCAGACGTAACACAATCTCAGCAATATTAAAATGGTAAGTTTTTGCTTGTTTTTCTTTTTGTTCTTGTACTTTTCTACTTTATTTTCATTTCGGTTAGTTTTTTGTTTTTCTCCATTTTTTTTATTGCTTTTTGTTTTGTTTTATTTCTTCTTTCCTTCTTGGCGTATCTGAAATAAACTTTACAAGTTCACAGACACTGGAGGAGAATGTGTGTGTGTGTGTGTGTGTGTGTGTGTGCTTGTGAGAAACAGAAATAGATAGGTAGAGAGAGAGAGGGTGAATAGAGAAAGGAAAACAAATATGTTGTGTGTATATATATATATATATATATATATTTGTGTTTGTGAGGGATATACATAGGCTAGACAGAGAGATGGTTAGAGAGACGGCTAAGCAGAATCATATATATAATGTATGTGTACAGATATATCCACGTCTCTGTCCGTCTATCCCCACTCAATATGGTATATATTATGTATTTACATGTGTGTGTGTACGTACGTGTGTATTTATGTGTGTGTACGTGTGTTTATGTATGTGTGTGTGTATGTGCGTGTATGTATGTGTGTGCGTACGTGCGTGTATGTGTACGTGTGTGTTTGTATGTGTGTGCATACGTGCATGTATGCATGTGTGTGCACGTGCGTGTATGTATGTATGCATGTATGTGCGTACGTGTGTGTATATATGTGTGTGCAAAGAGAGCAAGCGACTAAACGTTAGTGATGGTGGGAGTAAAAAGTGTTTCGTTTTTTTTAATCAATATTTGCGGACAAACTGGAAATAGTGAGGATTAGAAGGAGATTTAGTGAGAAAGACTGCAGACGATAAAATGGCCAAATGTGGAAATATGAAAATAAATAAATAAATAAGCTTAATTTATGGAAGCCTGTACAAACAATAATACAGACTTCTACGGTTAATGTAAGTCGAGTGTATTTCGTTATAGCCTCCAGTTAGCCAATGTTTTTTCAAAGAAATTTGGCAGACACAAACTGTGCATTAGTCTGCTGCGTACGTGTAAAATGTTGTGTGTGTGTGTGTGTATTCGTGTGTCTAGGTATGTATATATGTACGAACAGGTGTGTGTGTGTGTGTGTATATATATATACATACTCATATATACATATCTATCTATCGCTCTCTTCTCTCTCTCTCACTATATATATATATATTATATATATATATATAATGAACAAACAAGTAAAAAATAGAAAATGCTAAAATAATTTTATAGTGAACATTTCAGTACCGGTTTCGGTCATTTTGAGACTTTTCAACTGTAACGATTAAAATTAATTTAGAAAATTAGAAGAAAAGTTTTTTTAAAAGAATATTTCTATAGTAGTGTTCAGATTTAAGTGGCATTCTGCTTTCTCTGACTCCCTTGTTTGCACTCGAACACACAAGTGCAAACAAGGGAGTCAGAGAAAGGCAGAATGCCACTTAAATCTGAACACTACTATAGAAATATTCTTTTAAAAAAACTTTTCTTCTAATTTTTCTAAATTTAATATTTAATCGTTACAGTTGAAAAGGTCTCAAAATGACCGAAACCGGTACTGAAATGTTCACTATAAAATTATTTTAGCATTTTCTATTTTTTACTTGTTTTTTCATATATATCAACTCGTGTGTTCCTTTTCACCCTTATACATATATATATATATATATATATATATATACAGAAGAACTAAGATGAAAAACACAGAAGATTTGTTTTAAAAGACTAAAGAATATATTAGCACCATAATAGTAAATGTTTTATACAATATTGTACAAAATGAGATTTGTTTTCTTCCAACTTAATAACCGGTTTTCAAATTTTGTGTTGTAGATGAAATTTTGAATTAGACATTTTATTTGCTGGGGGGATAATTGGTAACCAAGGTATTTTTCAGTAAAGGTGAGATAAATCTTCAATTTTTAATGTTAGTCTACATTTATATTACACTAGGTGGGGCAAATCTTTAATTTAATGGGTTTATTTTTAACTCCGGCTTATATTTTTTGATAAGCGAGGCCTGTTTATTTGAACGTCTACTCAATACTTTTCTAGGAGTACATATTTATTTTAACACAGATAACGTTGATATTGACACCAAAGACAGTCGGATGAAGTCTAAGCAAGCCCAGACTTCGAAGTCACCCCCGAGTCCTTTCTTCTTAACTACTACTACTACTGATGATGATAATAATAATCCTTTCTACTATAGGTACAAGACCTGATATTTTTAGGGAGGGAGCTGGTCGATTACATTAAACCCAGTGCGTAACTGGTATTTCATCGACCCCGAAAAGATGAAAGGCAAAGTCGACCTGAGCGGAATTTGATCTCAGAACGTAAAAACAGACGAAAATGTTGATAAAGAGAGTACTGATCTGTCTGTCTGTCTGTCCGTCCGTCCGTCTGTCTGTCTGTCCGTCCGTCCGTCCACATTCGTACATATCCAGTTATGTATGTATGTGAATCTCCGTATGCCTGTATTTATGAATGCTTTTTTTAAAATTCATTTATTTATTTTTTCTTTCTTTGGATTATTTGAATCTGGCCACTGACCAAGTGGCAAAGCTCTTTTGTTCCAGTTCAGACGGGTGTGTTGGTGGTTGTATGGTCGTCGGAATCAGTTGATGTGCAGTTATGTGAGTGTGCGTGTGTATACGTGTGCGCGTGCGTGTGTATGCCTGTGTGTGTGCGCGTGTGTGTGCGTTTGTGTATGCGTGTGTGCGTGCGTGTGTGTGTGTACTCTTGAATAGCTTGTAACTGTGTGGTGGATGTATACTTTAGTATAGAAGTGTCTGTGTACATTCCATATCTGGATGTGTGCATATGCATGGCCAGAATTTCCCATAGGGATGAGGGGCCCGGAGCCGTTGATGCATGTGTAGCCATGTATATATACAAACGTATGTATGTAATATCTTACACGCGCACACACATACACTTACACGTATCTATGTACGTAATTAAGCGCACTGGTAAGTACGAACATGTGTACTTATATATATACTCATACACACACATGTATGTATATATATATTCATACACACACATGTATGTATCTACTCACGTACCTCTATCCATACATTTATATATGTGTGTGTTTGTGTGTCTGCGTGTGTGCATATTCTTTGTGAATATATTTATCGGCGACAAACACAAAACCGGCGAAAAAAGTTGCGAATTTCTCGGTGCTTTCAATTTACATTAGTTTCTGCGATATTTGTTCTTCCCAAGTTGTACAGACAGTACTCGCCCAACCCCAAACATTTTGGCACACTGCCAATAAAATTGCTAAGTTGATGAAACTTCCAAAAGCAACAGCTTATCGAGTGTATAAACAATTTAAAGAAAAGGGAAAGATTGATAGAAAAGAACACAAGACTCGAAGTGATTCGATGCGCTATCCAAAGTTTCTCGCCGTCTCAAATGCTCGATTGAAACCAACTCATCGACATCCATGACAACACTTGCAAAGCAATGCAACGTATCCCTTTCCACGGTGTCCAGAGCTGTGAACAGGAACCTTGGCATGGCTAGATATGTTCGACGACGCCGTCGCCGCCTAACAACGAAGGCCAAAGCAATCAAAGCTGAGAGATGCCCAATGCTTCTGCTATTCATGAAGCATCAAGGTGCAAGAAAAGACTCCCGTGTTTGTGGACGTAAAGAAAATCACTGTGGACGCTGAGGTGGACCGCAGAAATTATCGCTTGACTACATACAACCTTTCTGACGTTCTCCCTGTGTTTGAGACTAAGAATCGCGTCACTGCGATGGTATTTGGAGCCTTGGGTGGAGCAGAAGTATGGGCTTGACAGTATGGTGCTTATCTAGGATTCTGCACTATGCCATGTGTCAATAGAAACACAGACCTTACTTGGTGAGAAGGTGCCATTTTTTGTGAGGGTCAACATCTGGCCCAGTAACAGCTTAAATCTCAACCCTCTCGATTACGTTTTATGAGGTATATTTCAAGTAAGGACCAATGCTTCATCACACTCGAGTGTCAACAGTTTGAAGGCCTGAATCATTTGTGCGACACAAAAAAATCAAAATAGCGGAGGTTAAGGTAGTTTCAAAAAATTTCGTTCTCGTGTGGAGGCAGTAAGTGCTCCAAAAGTGCGATCATGTTGTGTGATAAATGTTTTCGTTGTAATAAATGTTACATTAGAATTATGTCTGCCTACTACCATTGCTTTAACCAGACTTATGCGTAGTAAAAATTGTCTCAGTTTATCTGCAAGAACCTATATATATATATATATATATATATATATATACAAAATGTAATCATAACAGACCTGATATAATGATCTGGGATAGAGAAGAGAAACTGTACAGTTTTGGAAATTAGGTGCTCAGCGGATGTTAACAGAAAACTGAAGATCAGTGAAAAAGAGAATACCTAGGCTTAACTATTCAGAAATCTGCAGTTGCTCTATCCAGATTACAAATTCAGGCTTATACCTGTAATTATTGGGGTCCTGGGATATGTAACACACTGCCTAAGTACCAATCTTAAGAAATTAGTCTTCTGAAAACCAGAAAGGAGAAAGATAATTCGAAGACTACTGATGTAATCAATCACTGGAACTGCACAATTCTGTAAAACGTTCCAGAAGTTTATCTTTTAAATATATATAAGTACATCTAGGTATGCGATTATATGCATTAGAATACATACATAAAACATACAAATCTGCACACATACATGCATACATACATATCTATGAGGCCCGATGTTGTTCCTAAAACAATTTACAATGTCATCCGCAAAAAAGACTGTTGTGAAATAAACTTAGAAAATCTCTCTGTTATGGAATGCATTCATAAACATCAACTCAAGGAATACTGGTGGAATATTCCCATCAAAATTTTGTCAAATGTAAACATAACAGGCCGGATATTGTTGTTTAGGACAGCGGGGCGAAGTTATGTATCATCATAGAAGTCAGCTGCCCTGCAGATATAAATATCTTTTTAAAAAAAAAAAAAAAAATGAAAGAAAAAGAGGATATCTATAGACAACTGCTTCAAAACCCCCAGCTTCTATATCCAGACTATGAATTTATATGAATACCAATAATAATTGAAGCACTAGGTTTTGTTAATAAATGCTTAGAGGCGTATCTAGATAAACTTGGATTTTCTGAATGAGAAATCGACTGGCTAATTCGTACATTACAAGTGCAATCTGTGAGTGGAACAATAAAAAATATGCAAGACTTTCCTCAAGTTCCAAATGTGAATTCGTCTGTGTTAACTACATCCCAAAGATGGAGCTTTGTATCTTTGTTGGGAACCGGGTCCCATCTCAGTGGAAGATTTATAATGATTGATAAATAGAAAAGACACAAGCAAACAAAAATACTCGGTTGTCGATGTTGATATTCCAGTGAAGGAACGTTGGGTCTGGGTTAGAGACTCTTTTCTATTGGCAAGAAATTTTGAAATAAAACTGAACAATGACATACATACATACATACATACATACATACATACAACATACATACATACATACGTACATACATGCATGCATAACGATCACTCATTGAGGCTTAATTTGATTCACACGGTTAAGGAGTTATGCAAAATAACATTACTCACGATCACAGTCACGCACGTACAACATGCTGCTGCTGCTGCTACTACTACTACTTACTGGTTTTCTGTGGCTGGGAATAGCATTAGAAGCATGCTGCATTATTATTGTTGCTCACGTATAGAGGGCGCTAGTATGAAAGTTTTGTTGACATTCGATTCCCATGAACTAAGTTAGTTCTAGAGAATCGATGGACGCTGTCGCTATTTCTGTCACGTTTCAAAGTTATGTGGAAACAAGACCATAGATGGTAGGTGTTTGTGCACCTCGCTATATGTACATATAAGCATATATGTATTCATGTATATATACATACATACATACATACACACATATATATGTGTGTATGAATATATATGTGTGTATGAATATATATATATATATATATGTGTGTATGAATATATATATATATATATATATATATATATATGTGTGTGTATGAATATATATATATATATATATATATATATATATATATATATATGTATATACGTACAAACACGCGCGTGTGATGTGCGTGCGAGTGTAGGAGAGCAGCCCAAAGAAAATCGCCCTCAAACGCTTAAGTAGGAGCCCAATGTCTTTAATAACCGGTTGAATCCACATTCCATGAAGATAGGAGCAGATACGTGCCGACATTTTCAAATATACAAATATCTTCCTGTCATCTATCTATCTTTATGTATTAAGTATATACTTATGTACGAATGATATTTCTGCATGTAAATGCACACACACACACACACTACATAATGTATGTATGTATATCTATCTATCTATCTATCTATATATATATATAACAGGAAGGTTTACGAAAATAAACAAAAGACGAAGGCAAGTGGAGTACAAACAAACAAATGTATTAGTATGGCGCTCATGAATAGAAATAGAACAAGTCTTTACGTTTCAAGGCTACGTTCTTCGACAGAAAGATATACAGAAAAGAAACAAGAAGAGAAAAAAATGCGTGTAGGAGTTAACGCTTCAGGCCTCAGACTGTGGCAATACCGCCAATGCAGTCCCCTCTTCAATGGCCAATCTGACTGGCTTTTGGTGAAAAAGTGAGTTTGACATTGCAGCCCTTTTTTGATAATATTGGTGGAATATTTCCCACATGGCGCAAATAATGTTTCGCTCAGCGTTGCAGAGAATAGAGCTTCAGCTGTTTAAGTCGAGCCCAATAATCAAATCGCATCATGCCATTCATTCATTTATTTTTTTTGTGATTGATCTTTGTGGCGCTTCGATCTTCATTATGTCTTTTTTTTTTTTTTGTAGGGGATACACACACACCACACACACTACATAATGTATGTATGTATATCTATCTATCTATCTATCTATATATATATATAACAGGAAGGTTTACGAAAATAAACAAAAGACGAAGGCAAGTGGAGTACAAACAAACAAATGTATTAGTATGGCGCTCATGAATAGAAATAGAACAAGTCTTTACGTTTCAAGGCTACGTTCTTCGACAGAAAGATATACAGAAAAGAAACAAGAAGAGAAAAAATGCGTGTAGGAGTTAACGCTTCAGGCCTCAGACTGTGGCAATACCGCCAATGCAGTCCCCTCTTCAATGGCCAATCTGACTGGCTTTTGGTGAAAAAGTGAGTTTGACATTGCAGCCCTTTTTGATAATATTGGTGGAATATTTCCCACATGGCGCAAATAATGTTTCGCTCAGCGTTGCAGAGAATAGAGCTTCAGCTGTTTAAGTCGAGCCCAATAATCAAATCGCATCATGCCATTCATTCATTTATTTTTTTTGTGATTGATCTTTGTGGCGCTTCGATCTTCATTATGTCTTTTTTTTTTTTTTGTAGGGGATACACACACACACACACACACACACACACACTCTCTCTCTCACTAGAGTTTAGGAATGGAGTAGATAAGATAGGGCTATGTATGTTTCATAGCGAGCGGAACCTCAGAAGTGTTAAATATCCGAGCGAGGTGTATACCCCAAGTTACTCGTCAGGCCAGGGGTATCTTGACTAAATGAATGATTATGAAACATATGAAACATTCCTTAACCCTTGTATTCTTATTCCTATACCCGGCAACCCTGTTCGCCTGCCGTGAAATATAAAAGGATTTCTCTCCTCAGTTTATCGTACTTCAATACGAAAAAAATCCACAACTTTCCGTTTCAATAAAGCACTTTTCTCCTTGAAAGTAGTATTTTTATATTTCCTGCCAATTGCTTGAAGCTAATTTTCTCCCCACACCTCGATCCTTGGATCTGATATATATATATATATATATTATATATATATATGTATGTATATGCGCATATATATTTATACACACACACACATATACATAGGTGTATATTTTCATACACACATAGATATATATTTTATATATATATATATATATACAGTGATAGAGTGAGATATCAAAGTAGTTTGATGGGCACCTAGACACAACCACAGAGTCGTAGAAAGAGATACCAGCTACAAGCTATACACACTTACGTTTTACTACTACGTATGTAATTTCTGTGCACCTTGACAACATAATCATGAGGTTATTATAATATAGTTCTGTACTGCATAGACACCGCCACACATTCACCGACACGGAACCAATAACACACACCCATATACCTACAAATCATATACATTTATACACACACAGTATTCGCACACGTATTCGTATTTGCAATATATATACTAATTATATTTACGTACATTAATATAAACTCATATTTTCTGGTACAAATACGTTTGTTGAAGCGAATATACATGCATACATATACACATATATATATATATATATATATATATATAATATTATATACGTGTGTGTGTGTGTTTGTATACAAATGTGGATACATATAAATACATGTATATATATACACGTATGTATGTATATATATATATAATATGCATATCTGTATATATATATATATATATATATATATATATTATGCATATCTGTATATATATATATATATATATATGCATATCTGTATATATATATATATATATATATGCATATCTGTATATATATATATATATATATAATATATATATATATATATATGCATATCTGTATATATATATTATATATATATATATATTATATATATATATAATATATATATATATGTGTGTGTATATATGTATATGTATCTATCTATCTATATATATATATATCTGCGTATATATTTAGATGGACAAACGCATACACGTATATATATGTACACACACACACACACAACACACACACACACACACACACATATATATATATATACATATATACATATATATATATATATATATACACATATACACATATATATATATATTATATATACACACACATATATATATATATATACACACACATATATATATATACACACATATATAACCATGTATATATACATATGGGGGTATAAATCTATGCGCATACATCCACGCTTACATATTACCAATCACATCTTGAAACAGACTGACACACAGACAGACATATACTTACCTACTTATATACTGATATACACCTATACACACACATATTTGGCAATGAATACATCCATAATTTACAAGGAAATGGAGAAAGAATATCTAGACAGCATGATGACATGCTTGCAGCAGCAAAACCCACCATTTTCTTTTGGAATATTCTATTAGTGAAGGAAACACGACTGTAAACCGTGTAGAAATAGATTTAAGCAGATTTGTTCCGCCGATATATATATATATATACACCTCTGCAATAATCTGATAGCAAACGATGTAATTTTCCCTCTGCTATTGGCAAAATACAACGAGAAACATAACCATTAAAGCGATTTTATGATTTTGTGTTGCTTGCCGATCTTGTCAATTGTTAAATTCTATTCTTAGTGTTATCTTGGTGTCTTTGTCCCCGTCTTTCCTTTCTTCTAATATCACAGTCCTGCCACTCAACCAGGGTAGATTGAGCGATAGTTCAGAGTTGAGACTCACTTCACCACCACAGCCACCACCAAAAAACATTTTCGTTGGCGTATAATTATCTGTTGGAGTAGCTCTAATGTGGAGATTAACAAACCGTACTTTGTATTTGGATACATAAATGACGTTTTCCGTAGATGCCAGAAAGGATAAGATGTGCATTAACTGTGGATGCTTTAAGTGGTTTGTGTCTTGTTCCCGGCAAGCAAGTATATCCACGTTCGAATACAACAGAGCCTCATAATTGTACCGTTTTGTATAACAATGCTGTACGTCCGAACATCATAGAATACGAAGAAAAGCAATTTCAGATTCAGCATCGGTTCTGTAACCTCCTCTACTATGGCTGAATCTTCAATGATACTGTGCACGACTTATGACTTGTTTCGGTATTATTAATACTTTTTAGAGGTTGGTGGGCTGGTAGATTTGTTTTTGGAAAAAAAGAAAGCGACTTGCCACATTTGTTTAGGGTTTTAAGTTTAAATTCAAATCTGCGTCAATTCTTTACTTGATTCATCGTGTACCTTCTCAAGATGCCAGGCAGTGGATTCCAATACATAGAATCTTTTGAGTGTAATTTCGGATTATATTCTGAGAACAGATTAAATTATCCAGATATATACATGCTATTAGAGTATACTTTCAAAGATATAATGCCATAATGAGTATAAAATTCTGTTGTGTAAGACAGCAACTACATCCCGAGATGTTAAACCTTAAAGGGTCACATGTTCTAGTGAAGCACACCTCATCCAATACAACGCCATATTGCAGTCATTTGCAGATGATATATTCGACTGTGTATGAAATAACAATGTGATCGGTGCTTATTACTGACACAAAGAAGGTCTAAAGGTTGAATATTAACGCGTTACTTGTCAAATGCTTTGTTAACCACTTGCCATTGGAGAATAGTAATGTTTGGATAAGATGAAGGACACTTAGACAGGCCCATACGCATGCGCACACACATACGCACACATATACACATACCTGGACACACAGAGACGGGTACATGTACACACAGAGACACATGCACTTAATTTCGTTTGTATATCCGAGGGGAGAAAAACGTGCTTTACTTTTCCCTACGCAACCCAGGATTGTTATATCTATCTGTCTATGTATCTATCTATTATATATATATATATATATATATATATATATATATATATATATAACGAAAGGAAGAGAAAGAGATACAAATATAGGCATAGTCATGCATACACATTCATAGATGCACAACACACATACGCTTCTTAGCCAATCGATGATTTTATATAGAGTTGTTCGACTTCCTAATAGTTCTTTTTATCAACTCTAGGCACGAAGCATGAAATTAGTGGGGAGGAGCCGAGTGGATAGCATCAATCCCAATGCTCAAATGGTACCCATTTTACCAAACCGACTTCGGCGGAATTCGAACAAAGACTGTAACGCTGGAAGAAATACCACTAAGCATTTTGGCCGACGTGCTATCGATTCTGCCAGCTCGCCGGTTTAATTCGAGCTCCCAATCATAGCCACCAAATATCCCGCAAATATGTCCACTCTGCCGTCTTAAAAATTTGAAGGACATTGGATAACGTTGTCTCTGCTACACTAGTCTTAAAGATTTCGTTGTATGGATAGATTTCCTTTGATCCTAAATATTTAAAACGGGACAGATTAGGGTAAAACGGCAATAAACACAAGAAAAACAACTACACTTATATTTCTGAGCCAATGAGGGAAGCACTGTCTCAAAGTAGACAGACAGCTCTTATGGGAAGAAGGAAATATATATGGGTTCTGAGACGAGGAGGGTTTAATAAAGAAGGAGGACCAACTGTGTTATGCTCCTTTGTGTCAATACCCACTTTGCTATTCATATCTTACGAAACCAATGAAATTAGTAGGAAGGTTGATATAATCGACTGAGACACGTTAAAGATTGTGCTGAAGCATTGTCGCAGAGAACTGCAGGAAACCAGTAAAAGAAGAAAAAATTCAAGAGTTGACAATTCTTGATTTTTACTGTTAGATCTGAAAAGAATCCATCCGTGACTGAGCTTTTGGAAATATAAATAATAACGCCATAAAAATTATGTGGCTAAAACGAAAAACAAGCTATTTACTCAATGATTATAGTTTTCGGTAAGATTAAACAATTCCTGAAATCATGGAAAAGATAAGCTTGTATATTTATTGGACTGTAAAAACAGATATTTAGAAGAAAAGGAAAGAAGACACCAACTCGGAGTCTATGTCACTGTGGCGATGTTGGTTGTATGTGTATGTATGAGGGGAGGGTCAACTCGGATGTCATTGGTTGAGTATCCCTCCTCGGTAGCTGCATAACTACAATTTAGTCTGATTGAACTAATTCAGTTGTCCGAGCTGTCTGGCTGTTATGCAAAGCTGTCAAACTGTGCATGTATGTAACTACAGGCATATCTCAACTTACGTCTTTTTTCGAATTGACGTCAGTTCCCATTTTTAAAGAGATTAATGGAAAACAGCCCCGAGATCATCCGATTTATTCGACGTTACATTGGCCCCAGCGAACATACTTAAAAGCCTAAAAATTAATAGAAAACCTTAAAACCAATACTGAATCGGAAAATCATGTGATTATGAGGTATGCATGTTAATATAGCAACCGAGAAACCAGTTTTTGTGACAAATCAAATTATTTCAGCCGTTTAGTAAATACATTTGCGTGGGTTGCTTTCACGCTTCCATATTATGAAATTTAACGACACTCTCAGGAATGATTTACGACAACGAGGTAGACTTTTAAATTTCTTGTTGGAGTCGGATGGAAAGAATCTTAAGTAAATATACAAAGTTGCGATAGAGGACACGATGTGGAGAAGAGAAAGACTTCTTCGAGTAATTTGATATCACAATATCAGATCGCTTTACACATTTCAGTCTTGGCCTTCGTTTAAATTTTTTTAAGTGGCTTCATAAATAACAATTAATCGTTGATTTCTTGCGAGGTGATAATGTGTTTTTTCAAGTCGGGAATATCAAGAGAAACTATAACAAACACTTGATATCTCTGCAAACACCAAACTTAAACATCTTCTGTAAATTTAATTACGAAGACTCCACCTCCACACTGTGATAATTATGATGATTGAAGAGCATCTATATATACATACATTCACAAATGACTATATGCATATATATATACACACAAAGTATTTACTTATATATATATAAATAGATAGATACACATTCACACCTAAATATCTACACATACAAGTATATATATATATATATATATATATATATATATATATTATATATATATATATATATATATCTATATATATATATATATAAATAGATACATAGATAGATAGATAGATACACATTCATACCTAAATATCTACACATACAAGTATATATATATATATACGTGCATGTATGTGTATAGATATGCTTATGTTTATCTATGGTTATGTACGCATATCTACATATGTATCTATACACATTGATGCACATAAGCACGTGCATATATAAAAATATAACGATGTCCAAAAGAATGTCAAATACTGTATATATGTATGCATATATTTCTATGTCAATATATATGTATGTGTGTATGTATATATCTTCTACTTCTGATTAATTCAGTGTTCTTTATTTATTAATATAGTTTTAGTGATGAAGTAAACAACGTTTCACCACAAACCATTAGTAAACATTAGCGATAATTTGAAATTATCTACCATGAAATAGACATTTTCTTAATAAATAACATGGGCTACCTTTTACCTCCTATTACAGCATGTGTATGCGTGTGTATATATATATATATCAATAGAAATATGCACATACGTTCGGCCACACACACACTTAAACATAAATGTATAATATATAGATATATACGCACAAATATATATATATATATATATATATGCAGGCAGGTATACATACACATACATACATATATATTTATATGAGAGAGAGAGTGTATATATATATAATATATATATATATATATATATATATATATATATAATATATATATATATAATGCTATAGCAATGTTAGTATGTAAAATATTTGTTACTGTTCTATGCTGCACATTTCAGTGTAAAAGTGTAAAATAGCGAGATTTCAGGAGATACATATGCATATATACACGTACCTACAGGTATGCTTACACCCTGTATGTTTGTGAGTGAGTGGTTGTGTTTGCGTGTCTGATGTGGACGAGTTGAAAATTGTGTTAGTGTGTATTTAATGTACTGTATGAATATCCGCGTTTTCTGTGTTTGCACACATGTATAATATATATGTGTGTGTATACATGTGTATATGTGTGTGCGTGTGTGTAAGTATATATATATATATATATATATATACATGTATAGATGCATATAAGTACACACACACACACTTACCATTGTACTTTACTTTTAATGTGTTCAAACTTAATAGATTTGTTAAATAGCTGCAGCCCAACGCCCCACCCTGCCAGGCCCACCACCAACTAGTTGTATCAGAACAACCATGAAAAGCGCTAAAATATTCATAGAGAGAGAAGGAGAGAGAAAGAGAAGGAGGGAGGGAGAAGGAAAGAGAAGGAGTGGTGGTGGTGGGGGTTGTAAAAAAACAATAAATAACCAGTAAAATATTCATATAAAACAACAGGAAACAATAATGATACAGTGACAAGGAGAATAACTCTGGCTAAGAAAGGGTAATTTATCTGGAAGTTTATTGATTGTGTGTTGTGCCTCTCTTGTGATTTCGGCAGAACACTTTAATCAGAGATGGTCGTTTACAGTAAATAGAAAAATAAAATAGAAATAAAGAGACAATATATATAAAAAAAATGTCCATCAGGGATATTATGAAGAGATGGCTCTATTTTACTTGTTTGTTTTGGTTGTTTGCTTGTTTTATTTTTTGTTTGTTTTCTTTCTCGTGGTATATTTGTCGGAAATAAGGGTGACGTGTTGAAGGTCGATGGTGATCGTGATGTAGATGACGATGATGGTGATGATGTTGTTGTTGGTTCTGGTGACGGCGGTGGGGGGGGGTGTTAACTGAGTGTTTCTGGTGATGATAACGTTGATGGTAAGTGGCGGCGGCGGCGGCGGCGGTGGTGGTGGTGGTGGTGATGATGCTGATTGCAAAGACAACGATGACGACGACAATGATACTTGTTGTTGTTATTCATGATGATGAAGAGGAGGAAGAAGAAAGTGATGGTGATCATGATTATAGTAATGATCGTCCTGCCGATGCTGCTACAGCTGAAAACAACGATAATTATGACGATGATGATAATGATGAAGGCGGTGGTGGTGATATGGTGACGATGACGATAATGATGATGGTGCTGATGAGGACGATGGCCTTGATGACGATGTCGAAGATAATGATAACGATAATTATCATGTTGACGGTGTTGTTGTCGTTATTGCAGCTTCCCTATCGGTCAATCTCATTTGCATAAACTCGTTTACAGCTCCTCTTTCTCAGCACCAATGTTATAACTGATCCTCCGAATTCCCTCAGATAGAATCGTGATCACTCGAACCTATAACCAAAGATATTCCGGATGTGACCACTCTGTTTTTTTTTGGGGGGGGGGATTGAGTAGAACTGTATTACCCAATCTATGCCGTCCTTGTTTATGATAGCATTTTGTGATTTGATGTAGGTTTGGGGATTTGGAATATTTTATAATAGATTCTAAATTAGATATGTTAGGGAATAAATGATTAATCATTAAGGAAAGACCACGATCACGAGTATAAGCGCCCGAAATCGGGTTCCTCCGAAGAATTTCTAGAGTAACGTTACTCGACAAGGCGCATAGCTCGGAGATCAAGGAAACTCTCCAGATCGAGACACGACTTCTCTGCATCAAAAGGTCACAGTTACGGTACTATGGGCATATGATTAGACTGTCGCAGGAAAGAATCACAAGACGAATTCTTCAAACCGAACCAATTGTCAGGAAAACTAAAGGTGGACCAAGAACATAATTTCAGTTGGCCACGTTTGGAAATCCTGCGGAAAGTGTGATGACGGCTGCTTTTCGTAGGACTCTATGGAAAAGTTGCTCGAACCGTAATCCCACGACACGTCCAGATGAAGAAAGTGAATAGAATGGATGATTAGATGGCTAATGATTTGTAAGAAGTTGTTTGCGAAAAAGAAAATACACGTTTGTTTGTCCATGACGTTTTACAAAGTCTTCAATCAAGAAAGAAATGCAGAGAGTTATCCTCAAATCGGAGACCTGATCCGAGGGCTTGCAACACAGTAGGTTCCTCTTCTGAAGGCAATCAAAGTATGTAGTTATGTAAGAACAGGCAATGGATGAAATCCACGAACCGAGTGATTGATTTAAAATAAGGTCGGAGAAATTTCTATTATTGAACCAATCGTTGAGAACTTATTGAACTCCATCTTGTATATTTCTAAACTAGAATTCAAAAGTATAATAAACGAAAAGTTCTTTGATTTAGAAGTGATAATTCCTTCATTCTTTTATGTCATTGCAACTTTTTAATTATTTCTTTATAGAAATGGCATGAAAATACTTGACGAAATTGATAAGAACAATGAAAATTCAGTCATGTCATATTAATATAGACGGAGTATTTAATACAAAATATGGATTTGGTAAACACTCATTGATATTGCATAAATATGTGGCTGGTAATTAATGAGCTTTGGCCTTAAATTACCGGCGCTATTTAGTTCGCTCACAATTCACCTCAATGCGAAAATTCGTTTCATGTGTTTATCGATTGCTTGGCTACCCACATTGACCTCCAGCCCCCTAGTCTAAACATACATTAATACCTGATCGTCATGTGGACTCCGGAAATTGAGTCCCCGTGACGATCACACGTTAATGCTGTTCTTCCATGTGAAATTTCATTTCAATTATGTTTCGTAAATAATAGTTAATACCGCATCGTTATTTGACTGGAAATTAGCGAGTTTTAGCTTTAAATTCCAAAGCTCTTTCAGATTTAGTTCGCTAATCATTCCTTACCTTTAATGTTTAAATTCGACCCATTGGATTGCTCCACTGACCCATACTGACCATTCGTACCAACTCCTGTTCTACAAGAGAAGAAGCAACTTTCGCCGGAAATAGAGGCTACGCGATGATAAAATTTTAGGAGGAGCTTAGGGACAGTTACTGCCCTACCATTGTAAATATTAGCCTCAAATTTTGGTACAATTCCAGCAATTTCAGAGAAGGCGACTCAATTGATGACATCAATCTCAGTGCTCAACCGGTACTTATTTTATGGACCTCGAAAGAGATGCAAAGTCGACCTCAGTGGAATTTGAACTTAGAACATAAGGACGAAATGCCGTTAAACATTTCACCCGGCGTACTAACGGTTCCGGCAGCTCGTCGCTTTTGTCAATGCTAATATTAACCAAATACCTATATTCCGACTGGGCAATATTACAATCAGTTATTCACATATTGGTACGAAATATCGCCACTTATCAACGACTATCTGTTTGTGTCCGAGCTTCCAAACAGTCATTCGTGTACAAATATATTACAGACCTTTCTAGATATTGATTGAACAGTTTTGGTCATCGTGTTTCGTTCGCTTTCTTTATTAATAACGCATGAGTGTGTGCGTGTGTGTATGCGTGTGTGTGTGTGAGTGTGTGTGCGTGTGTGTCTGTGTCAGTTTATTTTTTCTCTTTTTTTTCTTTATTCGTATTTTTTTGTTTGTTTTTGCTGTCTGAAAGCAATGTCAGGACATCATAATAGAAATATTAGAAAGATCAAATACAGATTTAGACTGACCATATGACATTTATGGAAAGAGGTTAACTAATAGACACGCCGAAGAAAAAGAAGAAAAGGAGAAGAAAGACAGTGAGATAAAAGAGATAACTTAGCAGTGAACAGGAGAGAGATTAGAGAGCTTAGAGGTAGGTGTGAGAGGGAGAGAGAGGGGGGTAAAAGAATTACACACATCTGTATGTATGTATGTATTTGTGTGTATATATATATATGTGCATATACCTACGTATATATAAACATTTATATGTAATATATACATGCATACACACAATTATAAGAGCCAGTGGGATTAGAGAGAGAGAGAGAGAGAGAGAGTTAGAGATAAAATAGAAACATTAAGATAAATAAGGATAAAGAAGAGGCTGTTTACGTGGAACAGATATAGAATCTACACACCCACACACACACACATACATACAGATGTATACTTACACTATAGAAACTAATATCTATCTATCTATCTATCCATCTATCTATGCATTGATATATATATTTATAATATACACACATGATAGACGTGAAGACCTTTGATTAAATTCATACATCAAATGGCGGTTAAAGCTAGGTTCATCTATTGGTTATCACTTTATTTACTGGCGTAATTCTTGTCTTCTTTCGTCCCCTATTTCATCTTATCATCGTCGTTGTTGTTGTTGTTGTAGTTATTCTCGAGGCTGTCTTTGCTCTCCATCCCTGTTTATTGTTATCCTTTCATCACTACAAAATCAATTTCGTATTGGCTGATTCTTAAATCCGTTCCAACAACAACAAAAAAACCCTCCAAACAAATACAAAAATAAGAATGAAAAAATAATATAAAGTAACGATATATAAAGAAATAAACCAAGTAATCTTCAAAACGTTATTTGCATCTAATTTAATCCAGTCGAGCATCAAGCTAACAAACCACTTACTAATTACGCACAGTTTCTGAGTATTACGGATGATTAGCGATCAGTGAACCCGGAACGGGGCGTCAATGTTGGTTCCGAAATAGGTGTGTGTGTGTGTGTAGGTAGGTAGGTAGGTCGGTAGGTAGGTAGGTAGGTATGTGTGCATGTATGTGTGTGTGTATGTATATTTGTATGTGTGTGTGGAGGCACATGGCTTAGTGGTTAGGGGGTTGTACTCATTTCATGATCGTTAAATTGTGGTTCCAAATCCCAGAGTAGGCGATGCGTTGTGTTCTTGATCAAAACACTTCATTTCATGTTGCTCCAGTCCACTCAGCCGGCAAAAATGAGCAAACCGGCCATGGACGGGCCTCCCGTCCACTGAGGGAGGAATATGGACGCCAGAGAAGCTAGGAGAGCAGTCTTAAGAGCGTTTGGCTCGAGAAAGACTTTACATATATTTTAAATCCTAAAGTGCAGCACCACAGATGACGACTCATAGCCGCAAGTGGTAAACGTGCTCTCAAGGCACACCACTAGGGACATATCCAAAACAAGGTTTGGATACTACATTCTAAACTCTCCAATATAAACTTTAATTTTAAACATAACCTACAAATATATACATGCATATATATATATATATATATATATATATATACATAATATTAGAGTAATGAGAATTATAGAAATTATTATTACCAATGGTCTAGCACAAAGAAGAACTAGTCAATAGACTATATATTATTCACATAAAATTATCGTATACATAACACATTAAGAGGCTTCCAAATAGGAAAGCCTTCCTATTTGAAAGCCTCTTAATGTGTTCTAATATACACGATATTTTTATGTATATATATATATATGTATGCATGTATGCATGTATGTATATGTATGTATGTATACACACAGATATAGGCTTGGAAAGAGCATCAGCTAAATATGCAAAGCGCAAGCTGTCAACTTCGCAATTGTATATAAAAGCGAGGGGGATGGATTATACTACACAAAAAACAAAAAGCACAAAGGGAATGTTTTGCCGAATTTAAATGAAAACTCGAACACCATGGACGGATATTGAAGACGTTGTCAGACGTCTATAAAAGATTATTGCAAAAACTCTCACTAAGTATCGGACGATTCATTCTAACTCTTAAAATCGATCTGAAAGCATTGTTGGAGGGATTTCATCCTCCTAACAAAGATCTCTTTCGGTTATAGTTGTGAGAGCAATCTGTGAGAAGGTTTTTTTTTTTCCAGATGCACGCATAGGAGTTCATCTTTGATAATTACGACATAGATGCACCTCACTGAGAGCCCAGATTAGAAGGATGTGGACGGAGAGGATGAAAGAGGTTTTGTTTTGAAAACTTTAAATCTCAAGATTACCGATGATCTTCGTAGAGTGATGGTCCTAAACATGACAAACAATTAACGCAATGTTCTCAAACTAGTGACCGCATGCTGCGCGGCCAGATTTCTTCAGGCGCCTGGAACCGTTCCAGCTTTTATCACCATAGGACAACTGGAACGGTATCTTAGAGGCACAAGAGAATTGCGTGGAGTTGCTCGATCGGAGAGGAGGTTGGGGTGTAATAGTTCTACACAGACGTTTCCAACTGTCTGACATGTTCTCACGTAGCTGTACCATAAGCAACGAGTGGTGGGGGCATTGAGACACTCAAAAAATTTCAGGGAAGGCATTAGGAGAAAGAGACAAGAATTTGAAAACGATCCACAACCATGATGATCACAGAAGACCAAAAAACGTCTTTGGCAACAAATGAGGCGAGAGGTAAACTGAGCTGCTCAGTGATTCCCTTTCCACTGTTGAGCTCGGATCGGAAGCCCTTCGACATCCAACTGCTTGCTCTATTGTAGGGCATTCAAGAGTTGCAATGAAAAATAGTGCAAATGCATCAGTTTTGTTTAATGACTATGCTGAGTCGTACTTTGAGATATAAGAGCGATTATTAGACCAGCATTTGCAATTGGATCAACTTGTTTAAGTTATTAAAGATAAAAAGTGATGCACACTTTTGCGTAAAATACGAAAGAACTCTCGGAAATAGCTGAGTAATATGGACCATTTCGCGTAGGGTTACCTTGTATTGTCCGAGGTTTGCAGCCCAGAAACTGAGAGCATTTTACTTGAAAATTTTCTTTTTCTTTTCATGGGGGGAATTTATTTTGGCATCATTTATTATAGCTGTTCTTGATATCCATCCATCCATCCATCGATGTAACACTAGACTTTTCTGTTGCATTTCGCTTTTATATATATTCTCCTAAAATTCAGTAGATCTGAAGCCCTATAGAAGAAATTATGACTCTTCTTCTTCTTCTTCTTCTTATTATTATTATTATCTTTTAGGCGGAGAGCCGGCAGAATCGTTATTAAGCTGGTGCAATGTTTAGCGTTATTTCGTCTGTCTTCAGGTTCTGAGATCAAATGTCACAAAAGTCGACTTTGCCTTTTATCCTTTCGGAGATCGACAAATTATGTACCAGTGAAACACTGGATTCGATATAATCCAGTCCCATCAAATTCTAGGCCTTGTGCTTATAGTACAAAGGGTTATTATTATTATTACTATCAGCCGCAGCAGCAGCAGTAGTAGTAAAGCGAGTGGAGTTCAGTGTGGTGACATGTTCGTCTTAATATTCTTTTTTTTGGTTGGAGATCTTCCAGCAGCAAAACAATCAGATTTTAAGTGGGAAGCGATGTTTTGTACACTTCGTGCTGAACCAAACAATAAGTTCTGTATGCCATACGATGTGTTTGTGCGTATAAGTGTATGTATAAGTTTATATATATATATATATATATATATATATATATTAATATATATACAGTTATGCGTATATACATATATATGTACGTATGCCTCTATATACACTACATACACAAAACACACTCTCGCTCACAAATTAACTCTCTCTCTCACACACACATGTACTGAAAGAAATGGCAAAAAGATAATGTTTAAATGCCCAGCAGGGCAATAAATGATTTTATATTTATTCATTTAAAGTCCCCTTTTTTTTAACATTTTAATAATATTTCGAGTAAAAATATTTTCGTAAAATCGTGATTTTTAATTGTGTAATAGATTGTGTGTGTTTGTGTGTCTGCGTGCGGGATTCAATTTGTCTCTAGTCCTTTCCAAGTGCTTCTTGAAAAATGATTTTTAAAATTGCTCTGTACTTGGCCTGTCATTCGCTTAGACTCTCAGTGATGACAAGCGTATGGAGACACTACACAGGTAATACGATCGCCACCGACCAGTTATTTCTGGCGGCACATCAACCGCAAACACCTCTATCTTGCGTCGCACCATTTAATAGACTACGAAGATTAATTCTTCATGTTTGATAGAGGCCGTCGATTGGTTTCTATCTTTTACAATAGCATAATGTGTGCTAAGAATGATATTCATTATTTCGGCCATAAAGGATTTTAAGCATAAAATCCTTTTATCGTTACCGAATACCTTCTTTTAGAGCCTTTATGGTTACCAAACACCTCCTCGTTTTTTCTACAATATATTCTAATATTTGTCTCGAGCCCCCTTGGTCTCATAACCCCGCTTACTCGCTTTCCATCGTGTATAACTGACCGAGAACACAAACTTTTCACTCAGAAACCGGTCTGTTGCAGATTTCAACGACAGCAATTTTAGAGTGAGGGGTTGGGGGTTAAGTCGGTTATACTGAACCCAATGTTCAACTACAAAAGATAACCTTGATGGGTACAGGCCATATACTACAGAAAGCACTCACCATCTAAAATAGAATAAATGTGGTGATAATTTTAGCATATAGTTGATGTTGTATTCCCCTATAACCCACGAATAGTCAAGAAGGAATGCGTCTGGAAACATGGGTGTGTTTTGTTCATCATACTTAAACAACCCTTATTCAGGGACTCTCTGAGTAGGATAAACATCTCAACCGAAGAAAATTGTAACTGGGCCCCACCTGCAACGTCATGCGCTGTTTATCTTGATATGAGACCACCATATCGCGCACATATGGCTGTGATACATGTGCCTGGTGAACACTTATCAGACGGGTAGTCATGATGGGTATATTGAGCTTCGCATATTTGTACCCCAGTGTCACTTTGATGGTATGCGCTGCTCTCTCACTCTGTAATAATAATGAGACTATCTATTTAATGATAATAATAACAACAAGATGAACAGTGATAACTAATAATATGGTAATATTTTCTGGAAAATTGCTGGGATGTGGGGTTAGTTGATTAAATTGCTCCAAGTATTAGAATGGTACAAGAAATGCAAGAAGAACAATATATAAAATAACAGTAACAATGAAATGAATGACAAATAACCCCCCCCCCCCAACAATGAAGAAAATATGAATTCTCTTTTAGCCTTGTTTTTTTCATTTTCTAAAGTAGAAATGTTGAAAAGTTACTAAAACACAATAAATATTTATTGTAGACAGGAGAGTAAAAAAAATATAGTCACGTTTTCTTGTTTGATATGATATTAAGTTGAACTTGTAGATTCTTTCACCTCTCCTTCTTTTCGTTACTTCTTCCACCCCTTTTCCCCTCTGTCTTCTTCCTTACTTCCATCCTCCTTTCTTTATTACTTCGCTTTCACTGTAACTCTCCATTTATTCCTCTCTAATCCTTCGCCCTTTTCACATTCCCTTCTGTTGTTTCTTAGTGTTTCCTCTTTTTTCTTCTCTAACTTGTCGTCCACGTTCCCCTTCTCCCCTTTTTTTCCTTCCTACTTTATCTTTCCACTCACTCACCCATACAATCTCATATCTGTCTCTACTTTCGCTGCCACCTCTGTCGCCTTTCCTACTACTGCTGCTACTACTACATTATTTGTATTTTTAAAAGTATTTTATTTTAAAGGCTACACATACCTTAAAATGCAACCAGTTTCTGTTAAGTTTTGTCACGATATTACGCACAAATCTAATGCGAAATACTAATACAAATGACACAGCAATGGCGTATCACTAATATTGCATTAAACATTACGTCAACCACGGAAGATAACTACGGAGACGTTTCAGTTGAATTAGGCATCATCAGCTAAGTAAAGACTTTACCGATACAGCTGAAATAGTTATGGAATAAATACTTAGTAAATGTATATTACTGTATATTGTTAGTGGAGACGGTTCATTATTATTATGAATAATAATAATAATAATAACGAAAATGAAGTAGATTGACAAGTTTATTTTTTGAACCCGTAGAACACGAGATGTCGAAATATCGTTCAGGTGATAACAATGGCACTTTTTGGCTAATAATAATAATAATAATAATAATAATAATAATAATAAACAGTTAGAAACATTACTACAGACAGTACGTGGATTTACAAACGAAATAAACAGGACATTTGGCTTAGAAAAATGTGCCAAAGCAACCTTGAAAAGAGGAAAACTAGTTAAGAGTAGCAACATCACACTACATAATGCAAAGGAAATAAGAGAATTAGACCAAAGCGAGACATACAGATATTTAGGAATCAATGAACTAGATACAACACACACAAAGAAAAAGACAAAATAAAAATAAAATACTATAGACGAGTTTGATTAATACTGAGAACAGAGCTTAATAGGAAAAACAAGATAATAGGTATCAACACCGTAGCCGTCCCAATTTACATCTATAATATTCGTAACTGGACTCTCTTTCTCTTTTTTACTTGTTTCAATCATTTGACTGCGGCCATGCTGGAGCACCGCCTCTAGTCGAGCAAATCGACCCCGGGACTTATTCTTTGTAAGCCCAGTACTTATTCTATAGGTCTCTTTTTGCCGAACCGCTAAGTGACGGGGACGTAAACAGACCAACATCAGTTGTCAAGCAATGCTAGGGGGACAAACACAGACACACAAACACATATATATATACATATATACGACAGGCTTCTTTCAGTTTCCGTCTACCAAATCCACTCACAAGGCATTGGTCGGCCCGGGGCCATAGCAGAAGATACTTGCCCAAGATGCCACGCAGTGGGACTGAACGCGGAACCATGTGGTTGGTTAGCAAGCTACTTACCACACAGCCACTCCTGCGCCTATATAAATTAATCAAAATAGGCAGAAAAACAAGAAAAATAATGACGGGATTTAGGATGCACCACCCAAAACCTGACATAGAAAGGCTACATGTACAACGAAGATGGTAGAGGCCTTATACAGTTCGAAAATTATTATAATACTTCAGAAGTAAGGAAAACTAATACAAATAACCACAAAACACGATAAAAAAAAAAAAAACTGTTTTCAGTCTTTAAGGAAGATGACAAATTCAAAAAGAAGTCATGGAATCAAACAACTATGAAGAAAAAGAAGAAACAGCGAAAGCTGTAAAACAACTAATATCCAAACTAAAACAGGAACAGCAACGGATAAAACAATGGCGAGAGATGTCACTTCATGACAAATACTGGGTTAAACAAAACAGAAAAGAAATAGACAAAGCAAATTCCCAACAATGGCTGAGACGCTCAGGACTCAAAGCAGAGACTGAAGGATTTTTAATTGCAGCACAAGATCAAAGCCTCCCCACCAGAATTTACCAAAAACATGTAATGAGAAGAAATACAAGTAACTGGAGAATATGTGGAGATGGACAAGAAACAATAAATCATATTATCTCTGGCTGCCCAGTCCTTGCTAAGAAGGAATATATTCACAGGCACGACAGAGTTGGTACCTACACACACTGGAAGCTATGCCAACACAATGGGAATGACAACAGGAAAAAGAGGGTATAGGCACACGCCAGAAAAGGTTACAGAAAATGAGAAAGTAACCATACTCTGGGATATGCCAATACAAACAAATAGGGAAATTAAGGCCAATATGCCAAATACAGTTGTCGGAGATCACCAAGAAAAAGAATTGCTTCTAATTGCTGTATCAATATCAAAAGCCGACAATGTCTCTCTAAAAGAAACGGAGTAACTTTCAAAATACTAAGATCTGGAAACAGAGGTAACTCGAAGTCTAAAAACAGAAAATTCCTATTATACTAGGTGCATTAAGTATGATAAAAAAAAAAAGACGAATACTCAACAAAAAAGCACCAGGACTACAAGTATATGTAACATAGAGAAAATAGCACTAATAGGCACCGCAAACATCCTATGTAAAACAATTTCAATAGAGTAAAAATAAGAGCATCACAACAATCCACAGCTCATCCCCAAGGCACACAGATTATAAGCACGTGAAAAAATGGCGGTTAAAATCATACATTTATTTTACGGTACACTATATAGTTCCACCTGGTGCGTATTAGGCACACTATGAGCAATTGAGGTAATTGTCTGCAGCTGCGGATGTGTAAGGACGCTGAAATACGTATATTGCTCACGTTGTTCAGAGCCCGGCTCCGTGAGTTATTTATGCGCGAAATCTTTCTTTTACCGAGACAAGTATCCACAGCGAATACCTTCCACATTCTAGTGTATAGGAGAGAATTAAATTATAAATCTACATATTGTCATTTTGATCATCCATACTTCGTCAATATAAATAACTTAGAGCTTGACTAAGTCTCATCTCATTTGACTGTTGGTATATAAGAAAATATATTCTTGGCTTGCTATGAGCAACTTAGGTAGTGTATGACACTGAAGAAGTTCTTCATGCCGAGGCACTTGTCAGACGGTATGGTGTCGAAAACCAGGGTCAGTGCGAGGAAGTTTTACAGACGCTATCTGCAAGGAGAAAGTTTTTCTGAGAAGGTCTTTCACACTCGAGTGTATAGGAAACATAGCGTACTCCACTACCAGTTAAGTTCATGTTCTTCATATTTAATTTAGAGAGCAACTGAGTAATTAACTCCAGTGACTTTAAGAACCGGTGTCACTAACGCCACTGAAATATCTAAAAGCAGTCACTGTGTCTACGTTTCGAATTCTCATAAACCCCCTGTAACCACAGCCGCTCGTTTTCATCATTCTCGACTTTGAATACAAATTTAGAGTGTGTCATCTTTCGACGAAAAGTTGAATTTTGTTAATAGCTTTTAGGTTACGGGTTTTATTTTTTTAAATTTCAGGATGTCTTCCGACGTCTATTTTATTGCAATGAAACTGCGGTTTACTGCTGAGACTGCCGGCCATAAACGACACCACAGAGTTTATTACCTCCATCAGTTTTCCAGTTAGGCTCATTCATCTGTATCATGTTTGATCGCCACCGGATACATATATATATATATATATATATTTGTGTGTGTATGGGCGTGTATATATATATGTATATCTATACGTGCTTATATATATATATATATATATATATATATATATATATATATGTACGTACATATGTACATGCATATATATATATATATACATGCATGTATATATATGCGCGTAAATATACATACTTATTACTTATTTCGTATTGAATCTGCAATTTGGTATCTTGCCAACTTTTCCGCCATCATTCATTCCCAGCTGTGGACAATGCTTCTCCGTTCCCAACTTAATTCTTTTTTCATTGATTTTATTAGCATTTATTGGATTGCCAGGATTGTGTGGCCCTTTTGGCACATTTCTCTGCATAAAAGTTCATACTGACCTTAATGCTTGACAGTTTTACAGTTTACAGTATATCTTCCAAATGTATCTCACAATTGGTTTTCATGATAATGTGCATGTCGGGCGAACGTAAAGATATTAGGTCCCACAAGTTTCGTAATCCCTTCACGTAAAAAGTAGGGGTTTGATTATTGAGCAGGAGCCAGAGAGAAGGGTGGATGGAAAATTTCCTTGGTATTATCGATTTGTCATCTCAGTCAATTTCCTGTTTCTTTCAAAGACACCTCGTTCGCTTCACCGACAATTCGTGGACTCGTGCAGCTGTCGAATGATATCTGCATGAGCGGAAGGCCTCTATTACGGTGGGTTGATGAAATGCAACAATGGCTTGGAGCTACATGGATGAGGTAGGCATGATCCAGAGAAGAATTGACGTCGTGCTGTGACCAGTGGTGTCGTAACGATGCCCGACAGTCTGGTCGGTAAAAGTGATCAAGATATATATATATATATATACGTGTATGCATGCATGTATGTATATATGTATGTATGTGTGTATGTGTGTGAGTGAGCGTGCGCGCGTGTCTAAACAAAGCAGTATTATATTAATACAGCAATCTATATATCATGCTTATTGTAAATACTTCTTTGGAAGGTACATTTATTTCGGTATTCCTCCGAATATAACATTACTTATGAATGTGGTATGTTTAAAAATAGGGAGCTAGTACCACAAAAACATAACATAATATATATATATATATCGGTTGTATTTGGTTCTCCAAGATTTCCCTATCACTTTTTTCTCAGGTATTTTGTAGCAGGTTCGTGATCTTGGATTACAGGTGCATAGTTTTCCAAGTGTAATGAAACGCCACTTTATGGCATGTATATGTGTGTTTCCATTTATGTACGTATGTACGTATATATGCATGTATGGGTGTGCGTATGTATGACTGTGTGTGTATATGTATGCATCCTTGTGTGTAGGCAAATATAGTGAGCATGTATGCGTGCATGTATCTATTATATA
>NC_043015.1:35515854-35533354 GCF_006345805.1 Octopus sinensis
ATTATAAGTCATATTAAATAGAAAAATAAGAATATGAATAAAAAATATAAAATTATATATTACAAATATATTTTAAAACTTAAACATTTTAAAAATTACATATCTAAAATTACAATACCGATATATATAGAAAATGCTAACATTAAGGAAACCCTCGACGACTATATTATAAACACATCAAATCCTACAACCTATCTATATAAACATTATGGGAATTAATAATTTAGTGTAATATTTGCCCCTATCTATACAAGTATAAATTACCATTTTTTTAATGTCAAACGTAAGTTAATAGTATCTAAAAAGATTATTTAGTAAAAAACACTGCATACGTTATAAATTAATTGAATAAAATTAGTAAAAAAATAACAAAGAAAGGGTACTTACCGACATAATGTTTACTCCTTCTCATTCCTGTGTAAATGGCTGCTCCCTCTGTCAAGTATTAAGAGAATAACATAAATAAAATACTCTGAAAAATTTTCGACGACTAATAATATTACAGAGGTTGAATTCAAGGAGAGATAACTGGAAATATGTTATACTCTTGAATCTAGCTCTAACTAGATTTTTTTTATAGTGTTTAAGATTTAGAGATTTATGTTAGATTAAATGTGGCTTGTCTATTCCTTGAAAGGTAATATTCTTTAATAAATTCTTGGTTCCAATATATCCTTATCTAATGCTACTATAAAATTATATATATATATATATATTCGAGTTTGTTCGATCGTGTATAGAAGAATACATTAAACAATGAAATTCCAACTTAGTCTCATTTTCACGTTTATTATTTCAAATTTTACACTTTTACAATATTGAGATAAACTAGTACTTTTATGCGTAATGTAATCATCAGTGCAATTATGCAGTGAAAGTCGTGTTCCACAACTGACTGTTGGGAAAATGTTGAATTTATCCTTTAAAAACTCTCCGATTGGCTCCAGCAGATTGAATCTTACGAACTGTATCTTGACCAGTCAATATGTGGCTTAGATATCAGATTAAGTTAGAATTCCATTGATTTATATATATATATATAATATATATATACTAGATTGATTTATATAGGAGGGTCTACTGCATATATATATACATGGTGCGTAAGATATTTGAGCACAGATTTAGGTTTATAAAAAGAAAGCATATAATAACAAATAATAACTTTATCAAAAAATTCTATGAATATAAAAAAAAAACCTGTTATAAAGTTATTCAATAAAAACAGCTGCTTCTATATGAGATCTAAATGCTCGAATCATGTGGTCCCGGTTCATTTTGGACATTACTCTGACTATAGCAGCACTCAAAGAATCTTTGGTGTTATGGACATGTTCCTTAACCTCTCTCTCAACAACGCTCGACATGTAACAGTCCAATGGATTGAGATATGGGAAATTAGAAGGCCAAATGTTAGGGGTTATGTGATCATGAAAATTTTCAGCCATTCATTCCTATGCTACTAGAGCCATGTGAGATAGTGCAGAGTCTTACTGAAACACATATGGCCTTCCATTGCATACACAGTCTATCTACGGCTTAATCATTTCCAGGACTTCAATGTAGGCGGCAGAGTTGAATTCCAGTGCGTATTTTATTGATTTCTTTTGCTGAACCGCTAGCAAACGGGGATGTAAACACACCAACTCTTGTTTTCAATATGTGCTGGGGGACAAAGATGCACGCACACACACACACACACATATATATATGCTTACAAACACACACACACACACACAAGCCTATATACGCACATGCAAAGTTTACAGAAGCGCCAGTGCACACGTGGATTAATTCTTACGCATGTATGTTTGTCATTATTCACTTTTATTTCAAGATTTTTTTGCCAGTAGAGAAAGAACCGGGTTCTAACCTAGATCCAAAGTGTCTTCATTGAAATTTCAACATCCCGTATAATAAAAACAATTTTACATTAATCTCTTGGGTTAATCTAATGTGCCGTAGTCCGACGATAGGTTAGCTGGCCGAAACTGCAAAGTTACTTTCAACAAAATTTTTGTATAAGAATCTGTGTCCGTCCGTCCACACATATATATGGTTATTAAGTGATACAGACCTGCATAAATAGCCAGCCACTGTATCGCTTTATGTTTATTTATCTGTGTCTTGTTATGCCATTTATAACATTCCTGTTTATATAGCTTTCAACGTTAAGCATGCATACTGACATGTATCGACTTGGTATATTTTACAACCACAAACTCACTTATATTCATCCACTCACACATTCCCATCTACATCTTCGTGTTTGTGTCTACATATATATATATATATATATATATATATATATATATATATAGATAGATGCGTGTATAAATGTGTATATATTGATGATGCCAATATCATTTTAAAATTGCCGATGGTGATATTTCACTCTTTCACGCTTTCATGCTTATTACTTCCTCTTTAATAAAGTCGCAAAATATCACGTCTTTATACACATGTATATATGTATGTATGTACATATATATTTATATACATACCATATATGTACATATATTTGTGTGTGTGTGTATGCAAATAGTATATATATATATATATATATATATATATATATATATATGCATACGCGCACACATGCATGTATAAATACATATCTTTATATATACATACATATATATGCATACAAGAGATAAGATCCGGTCTAGCTCGGAAGTGGTAAATATATCCAAGCGCGCTCCATACTGCAGGCTACTCGTCAGGCTAAGGGCATATTGATTAAATAAAAGTTTACATTGTTGCAAGGAGGCACGTGTCTACACATGTATGGTATGGAAGCACTCCGTCGGTTACGACGATGAGGGTTCCGGTTGATCCGAATCAACGGAACAGCCTGCTCGTGAAATTAACGTGTAAGTGGCTGAGCACTCCACAGACACGTGCACCCTTAACGTAGTTCTCGGGGATATTCAGCGTGACACAGAGAGTGACAAGGCCGGCCCCTTGAAATACAGGTACAACAGAAACAGGAAGTAAGAGTGAGGGAAAGTTGTGATGAAAGAGTACAGCAGGGATCACCACCATCCCCTGCCGGAGCCTCGTGGAGCTTTTAGGTGTTTTCGCTGAATAAACACTCACAACGCCCGGTCTGGGAATCGAAACCGCGATCCTATGACCGCGAGTCCGCTGCCCTAACCACTGGGCCATTGCGCCTCCACCTACACATGTATATACTTATATATACATAGATACATACATATATACATACGTGTGTGTGTGTGTGTGTGTGTGTGTGTAACGGAAGAAAGACTAAACCATAGATATACCGTTTATGTGTCTGTGCATTTTCGTAAACATACGCGTAATCTAACGATCCTGCTGCCGCTCTTCGGTCCCTTTTCAATCCTTTCTGTCCTTCAACTCCCCTCGATAACATTGTTCAGCATTTAATACATTCGGGATTGCGTCGCTGAACGTGTCTTTCCTTTCTGGGCAGCAAAGGATATGTCTTGAAATATATTCTGTATGTGTCTGTTATTGGACAGCTCTTCAGCAAAGCTCCAAATGTAATGTAAGAGAGATCACGCCACAAACTCTTCATATAATCGAAAATGAATTTTAAAATTTGCTCAGTTTCAATACACATTGAGATATCGATACCATTTTATATTATTGATGTCGTTCCTTGAGGTGAGTTTTGATCTGTTTATTCTTTCGTGGTTAATTGGACAATGAATATCCAGATTTTCGGTATTTTGTCACATCCTCTTTATATCTTAGTTCGAAACTTGTATAGATCAACTGGGGGCGATAAATGCCCCTCGGTTCACACGGTATTCAGTCAGCTCCGCTTAACATTGGTGTCGTTTTGGTTGTTGACTAATTAGCATTTCTGCTTCTGTTTTTCAGAGGTTTCAACGCTTGGGATTCAGAAGTGCACGTTTCCGACCAGATAGCATAAACACATGGAGTCCTGAAATGACTGCTTCTGCTGAATTAACTGACATTATATATATATATATATATATATAAATAAATGGAATAATTTGTGAGTGATGGACCCTTGATGAAATTGCAACGACTAGAATGCATAATTGCATATAAAGCAACGTGCAATCAATGCAGTTGAAACATATGTGGGTCAGATGTATATGCTGTAGAAAATTTTCAAATATAGGAATTTTGGGATATGAATGAAATCTTCCCTCTTCTATTCGCTATCTATATATTATGTATATATATATATATATATATATAGCTAAATTAGAAAACAGTATGCATACATACGTACGAGTGTATGTTTATATGTATGAAGATGTATATAAATGCAGATATGTGTGTGTGTGCATGCAAACACACACACACACACATATATATATGTATATATGTGTGTGAGTGTGTGTGTATCGACCCTTGTGTCTCCTCGTAACGTCCACCAATTTTGAATTCTCTATATACATACATACACGTATATATGCACACACACACACACATACACACACATATATGTATGTATAAAATGCTTAACCATGTAGTGACACACATGCATTGATGTGTTAGTGCCTGTGTGCATGTGTGTCTTTAACATGTAGCAACATTGTGGACGGAAGTGCATATATCCTACGTGGTTACACATCGAACGACAATGTATCACATAACATCATCATTGACGGCATATCTGCAGTTATTGATTTCCGATTAGAAATATTATTAATGATTATTACTGTCGCATAGATGAAAGCCAGGTCATCGCTGCTGCTGCTGTTGCTATAAAATCGCTACTGCTGCGGCTGCTGCTGTTACTGTTTCTGCTAGCGCTACAGCAGTTGTTATTGTTTACACTCCTCTACGTTCACCTGCGATGAACTGATTTATGCTGACATGCGTTCGAAGCTGTGGACTTCCATTTATTTTAGCAAAATGTATCTAGGAATCTATGAGTGGTTTGTGGATGCGTAAGAGCAATTTTGTTGTTGTCATGAGCAATAAAGAATTTGAGGTTTTCATTCCTTATCATTTGAATGAGGAAGGAAAATTAATGAAGACAGATTGATTGTAGGATTCTTAAATGAAGTGACATCACACGTCTGGAGACTTCGGTCGAATCTACATCGGTATAAAGCAATGATTAACACTGCAGGCGTTTTCCTACATCAAATAACAGGCGGACATAATTAGTAAATTTTAAGTAAAACATGCGCGTGTGAACACAGTATATAAGATTATAAATAACATATATATATATATATATATATGTGTGTGTGTGTGTGTGTGTGTGTGTGTATATATATATATATATGGGATCGCCTTAAAGCCTTGAAACTTTACTCCCTCCAGCGTCGCCGTGAGCGGTACATCATTTGTACGATGTGGAAAATATACCGCCAACTTTGCCCAAACGACCTAAACATTAGCTTCAAGGTTCATCCAAGACTTGGACCACGGGCCATACGTCCCCTGCCCAATTCAAGATCACAACATACATGTACACTGCAACATAATTTGTTTTCCTCAACAGGCCCTGCCCTATTTAACATTGTCCCGAGGGAGATCAAAGACGAAAAGGATCCCATCAATTTTAAACGGAGTCTGGATAGATTCCTTCAAGTTAAGCCAGCCATAATTGGATACAACTCACCCAACAAAAACTCACTACTTGAATGGACCATAAACAAAACTTGATTTAAACAGGATTCAAATAATCCTATCAGGTGGTGCTATAAAGTTAGACATGGCCTGGACCAATCTTTGGTCGAAACATATCTAAGTTATATATATATATATATATATATATATATATATATGCGCGCGTGTGTGTGCGTGCGTGTGTATATGTATATATATATATATGTGTGTGTGTGTATATATATATGTATATATATATGCGTGTGTGTGTGTGTGCGTGTATATGTATATATATATATATGTGTGTGTGTGTATATACGTATATATATATATGTGTGTATGGAGGAAGTGAACTTATCATTGGCAAAGTTTGGGAGGAGTTGATGTGTTTGTGTGTATAATATATTGGGTTTGAGGGATCAATCTATCCATGCCCCACTGGCCATTCCCCTCTATTTCTGCATCTAACCTTCACCGCTTGACCCCCATTGCTAAATATTCTACATTTTCAGTTCCTATTATTCATCTTTTCCATTCACATTCCCTTTCCAACTTCCCATTTTGCCAGAACACACACACAAACAAACAACACTGCACAAAATGACCAACCCTCAAGAAATGATTCCAAAACCAGCTTCTAAAATTGATTGCCAACTCATTGTTCTGTGCGAGCTTTTCGCAGAATATATTTCCTGTTCTCAAAAATGAGTTTTTTTCATCAAATTAGAACTACCAAGTGTAACCACTGCACTACATATGCGTATATATGAGTGGAACAACGAAAGAAGGGGGCATTCAACACATTACATATATTTACATATATTTTTGGACCAGAGTTCGATTCGGTTCTATGCAGCATAAACATTCGTAGACTCATCAAACGAACCTATCTCACCAAGTTCAATGAACATTATGTGCTAGGTTTATATAACTTATTTGGCGAGCCTACGAAAATTTAATTTGCATGAGGCCTCATCAATCATTTGCGAAAAGAGTTTCACGAACTGTTCATCAGAGTTACGTATAATCGTTTATCAGAAAATACTAATAATATAGACTCTGTATTATTATATCTGTGAACGTTTGAGTAACACTTTGTCAGAAATTGTTTTTAGCTTTAACAAAACAGTATTTTGCTTCACTTTTGTTATTCAAGTACACTTTTTTCTCACATTGTTTTACACCTGAAAGTTTACTTTTGTGTCTGTGCATCTACGTGCTTGCGTCTATATATTTATATATATATATAAATATATATATATTATGTAATGATAGGAATGGTATTTGCCCACTCTATAGGAACAAGTCATGGAACACTATAGAAAGGACAAAAAAGAAAATAGGGAAGGCCAACTCTTGGTATGATAGCCATAAATACCAGAGTGTCATGTTCGTTGACACCACCCCTGGAGGTGAACTGGCGTATCGCTTTAGAAGGACCCTAGACAAACATAAGCTAAGAATTAAGGTTGTTGAAAAGCCAGCAACCCTATCAAATCTATAATTGTTAGAACCTATCCTTTTAGTAGACCCCCCTGTACGGATAAGTACTGTACTGTATGTAGATTTAGCCCACAAACAAACTGTAAAACCAGAAATGTAGTCTATAGTATAAGATGTATAGAGGGACGATGCAGTAACAAGAGAACGACATACGTAGGGGAAACGGCAAGAAGCATAGGAAAGAGGGTAAATGGGCATTGGAGACAACTCAAGGAAGGTAAAAGCTCATCGATTCTGTACCAACACGCCGAACAAGAACACGGGGGATCAATCAATAACATAGAAATTAAAATATTATCCACACATAGATCAGATGCAACAATTAGACAAATTACAGAAGCTACACACATAATAGAAAATAAACCTAGCCTGAATAGAAAACTAGAATGGAGCACTAACACACACCACAACATATGACGATAGAGGATCCTGAAAACATAATAAATACACAGATAAATAAATAAACTAATAGAATTAAATAATTATATGTATATATATATGTATGTATATATATATATTTTTTTTTTCGATTCAATTTATTATTACTAGTATTGTTATACATACATGCATACATACAAGCATATGTATATGTATATATATATATTTTTTTTTTCGATTCAATTTATTATTATTATTACTAGTATTGTTGTTATACATACATACATACATACATACAAGCATATGTATATGTATATATATATATATTTTTTTTTTCGATTCAATTTATTATTATTATTACTAGTATTGTTGTTATACATAGATACATACATACATACAAGCATATGTAATGATAATAATGGGTGGATGTAAACACATGAACAAAATAAGAATAAACAAAAACAACAAAAACAAAAAACACAAAACAAAATGCAAAATACAAATTACATGAACATATATAAACAGAAGATACAAATATTACAGGCATCCCCCACATACACACACTAAATAAACATAAACGCACATAGAGATATAAGCATGCGCAAATGAAGACATACAATATAAATACAAAATGGCTGACGGTTAGTAAGGAGAGACACAAATAAGTAAGAAGAAAGCAAAGGACCACTGATGCGGTCACAGGAGTGTGACGAAAGAACTCTGGCCGAAATAAGATTAAGATTAATGTAAAAAATAAATAACACTGAAGCAAAGTAACACCAAATATATAGTGCGTGTGTTTTTATTGGCTAAACTGGCAAAATGACCATTCCGAAATACAACAATATCTGTTTCAACACACGACTTCACATAAAAAAAACTTGCACAACAAATATTTAAACGTATATTTATATATATATATATATATATTTATATATATATACATATATATTAATCTATATTTATATTTATATATATTTATATATATATATTAGAAAAACAGAAGAAAAAAGGAAGGAACGAAAACATATATATCAAAATATAAAACATGCATATATATTCATAAACACACACACGCACGTTTCTATATATCTTTGTGTAAACACACAAACATACAACTCAAACACTTGTATTTCTACATATCTATCTCCCCTCCCTTCCTCAATCCATCCATCCATCTCTCTCTCTCACTCTCGCTCTCTCACTCTCAGCATATACACACACTTGCTGATTTTATACCTTCTATATCTAAATACACTGGCTCAACAGCAACAGTCGTCGGTTAAATATGATGGAATCATCAATGAAAGGAGACGATTTTCTCCATTCCTCTTCATGTTGTCGATTACTCTAGATTTCATGAAATTCTTCTGAGCGAGATTTGGATTTACAAGTGATGCATGTGGAATTGCGTTGGATGTTAATTCGATTGGAATTTATTGGTATCCGATTGTTTGTAATGGTTAACCAAGTTTGCTGAACACTGAGTACTTTCTAGATACGTGCCTGGATGTATTAAGACATTTTACCTACACACACACACACGCATATATATATATATATATATAAAATATTATTAGAGACAAAACCACTATTTTGCAAAACAAACAAGGAAAGACTTAATCAATACATAAAATTTTAATAAATAGTCAAAAAAAACCGCCACTACAATCGTTTCTTGTCTTGATCGACAATCTTCAGGTGGACTTCCAATAAGTCAGTTTCAAAAATTTGAAACTGACTTATTGGAAGTCCACCTGAAGATTGTCGATCAAGACAAGAAACGATTGTAGTGGCGGTTTTTTTGACTATTTATTAAAATTTTATGTATTGATTAAGTCTTTCCTTGTTTGTTTTGCAAAATAGTGGTTTTGTCTCTAATAATATTTTATAATATTTTACTATAAAATTGGATTTAATCCTAAATCTGATTTTTTTTCCTGTAAATTTGGATTTATTCCCTAATATTTATTATTTATATATATATATATATATACATATATATATATATATAATATATATATATTTATACATGCCTGTATGTGTATGTATACACACACACATGAACACACGTGTGTATATATATATATATATATATGATAGATCGTTAGCCACTACGCACATTTTTTCTCTCCTTGTCTTTTTCTGTGTCCCTTTCTGTAGAAGAGCTCGAAACGTAAAAGATTTTTTCTACTCCCGAGTGTTATACTAATACATCTGTTTGTTTTCAACACTACCTGTCTTCGTCTTTTGTTTTTTTCGTAAGCTCTCCCTATATATATATATATTATATATATATATATAATATATATATTATATATATATATATGTGTGTGTGTATATATATACAGACACACAAACATATGTCAATGTTTGATTGGATGTCTATACGTATGTACTCAGACAGATATCAACACACACACACACACACATTATATATATATATTTGAGTAGTTGAATGAATTATCTTATTATGGATAATTCGGTTAACCGATATCTGGGTAGCAAATTCACGTCAGAAAAACACGGTTGAAGCTACATGCCAAGGGCAGAAATCACGTGCTTTCGTGTGGAAATTTGTGTGTTTTTTTAATACAAATAAATGAAAGAATGGAGTTGAACGACGAATTAACAAAATTCCTTTATTCTCGACATATGTTTCGAAGGTGCATATTCGTAATTTCGAAGGAATAAGGGGTGCATTATGCCGCCTTCTCATCAGGAAAAACAAGGAACTTATGTCAGCATCAAGATGAACAAAAAATTTTAGATGACTGCCCACACGGAGCCCATAGCGATAATGAGTGTTTCTTTAAAACATTCCGTTATAAGCAGTGACGTCAAAAACGGTTTTTGACGTCACTGCTTAAAACGGAATATTTTTTGCCGAACAGCTATGTTACGGGGACGTAAATCCACCAGCATCGGTTGTCAAGCGACGACAGAGGAGACAAACACAGACAAACATACACACATGCATATATACAAATATATACGACGATCTTCTTTCAGCTTCCGTCTACCAAATCCACTCACAAGGCTTTGGTTGGTCCGAGGCTATAGTAGAAGACACTCGCCCAAGGTGCTACGCAGTGGGCCTGAACCCGGAACCATGTGGCCATAAAGCAAGCTACATACCACACAGCCACTCCTGCGCCTATAAGTAATAGTTTATATGTACTTATGTGTACGTGCGCGCGCACACACACATATATGTGCGTGTGTGTGCGTGTGCTTGTTTGTGTACGTGTGTGTATGTGCGTGTGCATATGTGTGTACGCGTGAGAGTGTGTGTGCGTTACTGTGTATGTGTGTGTATGTATGTATACACTCATTAATACACATACGCTCGTGCACATATATACTCTTTAAAAATCATAATTATCCCAAGTTTAGTCATTTGTTGACTTTCCAATCAATACACAAAACCAGATTTTCCCATTAGCTAGAATTTCTCTCTCTCTCTTTCTCTCTAGCGATCTGTCTGTCTATACACATAACCACTTTATTTATATACCCACCACATATGCGTGCATACACAAATACACACATGCACATACACTCAACTGCATACACGCACGCACACACACACTAACATGCACACACACACACACTCACATGCACACACATACATATGTACATCCGTAGTCACATACATAGACAAACGTCGTCATATTGCTAAGTGATTAAGAATTTCGTTACCCAACCACACTCGGATTAAACACCTCAGCGTGGACCCTTGCAGAAATATGTTCTACTAAAGCCTCCCGATAGCCAAAGCCTTCTGAATGGACTTGCTTAACGGAAACTGTACATACATACTTACATACATACATACACACACGTTATGTTCTGTTATTATTATTATTATTATTATTATTATTGTATTTTTGTACTTATATTCGTGTAACATCGTCTGTTTTTCCGTCCTTGTTTTCGTATACATTCGATGCTATTTTTCCAAGGAATCTAACGCTCTTAGCTTAGTTTTTCGTAGGGGCTGGTCAGATTGGAGCAATCTCAAGATTAATCAGCCGAAATTGCGAGGATGATCCGGTTCTTGACTGAGGATAAAAAGCTTCGAATGCACGTCCTTGTTTTTTTGTATCGTCTATCTGGATGTATTGTTGTCCCTTTTGTATCATTTAGTTGTTCGGATGTTTTGCGTTCTTGTGTGTGTATATATATATATCGGCGCATAGGTGGCTGTGTGGCAAGTAGTTTGCTTTCCAACCACATGGTTCCGGATTCAGTCTCAATGCGTGTCACCTTGGGCAAGTGTCTTCTACTATAGCCTCGGGCAGACCAAAGCCTTGAGAGTGGATTTGGTAGACGGGAACTGAAAGAAGCCTGTCGTATATATATATATATATGCTTTTATATATGGGTGTGTATATGTTTGTGTGTCTGTGTTTGTTCCCCCAACATCGCTTGACAACCGATGGTGTTATGTTTATGTCCCCGTAACTGAGCAGTTCGGCAAAATAATTCGATAGAATAAGTTCTAGGCTTACAAAGAATAAGTCGTGGGGTCGATTTTCTCTACTAAAAGCGGTGCTCCAGCATGGCCGCTGTCAAATGACTGAAACAGGTAAAAGAGTGTATATATATATATACATATACTCTCATACATACATAGAAGAAGCAGAAAGATATTTTTTTCAACACGTAAATACTGAACAGTGTATATAAAGGATAAAATCCTCTGAAGAGCAGAAAACCTTATAGAATACACTTAGTTGTGCTCAAGAGATTCAAATTTGAACGGGTATAGAAGTAAATTTAGGGATAAGCAAATTAAACCGATTAATATTTAAAATTGTATATATATATATATATACAAAAAATCCAAATGATATAGAGGATTAAATGTGGGGGGGGGTATTACAATTTTCCTTCCCTCCCTTTAATTCTCTATATCATTTGCTCTCTGTGTCAGTGGACCTTTTATATGTATATATTTATGCATTTTTGGCATTCATGTATCTAACATACCTTATATATCGATCTAATTTGAATATCACTACCATTAATTACTTCCATTAATTAATAAATTAGAAACAAATAATATATGCATAAACAATCGGGGAACTGACACAGAAGGTCAGCAAAAGGTCATCCGTTACGGGCCAGAGGTCAAACGTAATTTTCCGCCTTAGCAATAATATGGTGGTGGCGCAGAAGGGAAATGGCCAGCCAAAAAACGCCGTCGGGAAATGATTGAATTAAAAAGAAAAGAAAGAAAGGGACCAAACAAAACAGAAAATGAAGAGACAAGAAATAAACAACTCTGCGATACTCTGCGATCATAGAAATGAGGTATAAATGTAATTCAAGGGGCCGAACGAAGGATAAGGACGAAAAGAAAGAGGACGACATGAAGTAAGCGAAGTGAAATAAATAGAAACTGGTGTTAGGGTGAGGTAGGGGTGAAAAATGGTTAACCCTGGAAGACTATCGTAAAGGATTAACAGAGGAGACAGCGAAAAGGTGAAACACACATTATTCGCTGCAATGGTCAAAAGTTTATCAAGTCCCTTTGGCAGTCCGTTGCTCCTAGATTCGAACCACAACTTGGCATCTTTGTCAAGAATTACTTACCAAAGCTCCAGGTCAATCTAAGCCATGTACTTGAAGTTACGTTGGTGGAAACTTTAAGGAAGCCTCTCGGATTGTACCTGTAATTCGAACGTCTAACCTTTCCACACACTATGTTACTCTGATTCTGCTCGTGGATTATTTTAAGGGTATATATGTCCGGAATACACAGCCATTTATTCACTCGTTCTATAACTAGTCTTTTCAGTTTGTTGGACAACTGAACAGTCATCGTCGAAAACGACGTAAATCCATTTACTTTCACACACACTTGAACATACTCCCACACATACACAGCGCTACGTATGTGTGTATACAAAAATATATCTACACACACTTGAATATATATTCATAAAAACATACATATATAAAAATATACATGCGTCCACGCTTGCATATATGCACGTGTATATATCTATATATATATTCATGTGTATACATAAATGCATACATATATGTATAAATGTACATGTATGCATGTGTATATGCACGTGTGTGCGTACATATATATCTGTGTATAAGCACACACATACTCATGTTCGTATGTGTGTGTGCGTGCGTTACGATTTCATGTGGTTATGTACGTGTGTACGTAAGTGCGCATGCGTGCGTTTAAGAGTCTGAGTAATAAAATGTTCGTAAACTTGTTAAACAGAGTCCGACCAAGAGATCAACCACCTGACCAACCACCTGACCAGCCAGCCACTTAATCATCGCTGAAGTCGTAAACTCCATTTAACTTAATTTTAATGCAAGGAAAATGGCTAATAACAGTTAGTTGGACAGCAATTCGTTTGGTGGCCATTGACGTTGCCGGCTAATTGCTAATATATACTGTGTTGGTGTTTTTGTTGGGGTTTATAATGGAAGAGGTACCGGAGAGGGAGACAGAGTGATAGAGGGGAGGGGGAGAAAAGGAGAGAGAGACAAAGTGTGACGTAGAGTGATGAAGTGAAAAAGAGAAGGAATGTGAATGAAAAATAATTAGAGAGCGTAAGAGGGAAGAGACAGACATATAGATAGATAGATAGATAGATAGATAGATAGAGAGGGAGGGAGGGAGGAAGGAAGAGTCAGGAAGCGATAGAAGTAAAGCGAAGCTGGGAAGGTTGGAAAACAAGACTGATTCTAAACGAAGAATATACAAAGGTAAGAGAGGAAGACTGAGAAATAAACGGCATCGTGTGTGCGCCTGTGTGTGTGTGTGTGAGAGAGAGAGAGAGAGAGAGAGAGAGAGAATAAAAGGGAGTGAATGTGGTGTGATGCTGGAAGGAGAAATAAAAGACTGTGTGAGAGTGAAGCCTGTGATAATGTGTGATTGGGGAACGTAGAAATAGGTAGAAAGATAGATATATAAGTGCGTAAATGGATAATGAGAGAGGGACACATGGAGTGGGAGAAAGAGAAATAGGGTTCGTATATTAGGGGAGAGATAGGTATACAATGAAACAGAATAAAAATAAATAATTGGGGTAAATTACTACATCATGAATATCTGTGTCTAGCTGTCTGTGTGTCTCTCTGTCTATATATCTATCTGCTTGTCTGTCTATGTGTGTCTGTTTATGTGTCTGTCTGTCTACCTGCCTGTGTGTCTCTTTCTCCATGTATGAATATATATATATGTGTGTGTGTGTATAAGCATGTGTGTATATGTAATGGCTCACATGCGCGCACACATTTACACATATGATAAACAGGAGAGAAAGAGAGAGAGAGAAAGGAAGGAGAAGGAGGGAAAGGGGGAGAGGGAAAGAACAACGAAGGAAGAAAGATATAAAGAAACATCGAATGACAATATTAAAATAATGTCTCTTTTTCTCTCCTTTTCTCTCTTTAGGATTTCATTGATTAAATTATATATTTTGGGTTTTTTTATATTTTATTTCCTTTATTGGATCAATATATTTTATTTGATTTGCTTTCGGTTTGTCATGTTTAATTTGTTTTACCAATTTTTTAGGTTTTTTTTGTGTTTTCGTAAGTTTTCATTATTGAAAATGAGTAATTTGTAATAAAATATGGCGACAAAGAGTGATTTCAGAGAATGTTTCGGACGAGGCCATAGATTCCGAGCGGGAAAGTGTATTAAATGAGGCCAAAAATGTGTAGGTTATGGAATCGGTCCTTTTTGCATGATTGGTACGTTTATTTTAATATTTCTAAGTCAGAAGTAATCAATGGAGAAGATGACGTTGGCCCTACCCAACGCAGTAATAATTTTTTCTACGATAGGCCCTATAGAATGAAACTTATGGGAAAGGGTGCTAACCGATTAGGTATCCCGGTGATCGGCTGGTACTTTATTTCATCAACCCTAGAAGAGGTGAAAGATAAAGTCAAACTAGTCGGAATTTGAACTGAGATGATGCTAAGCATTTTGACCGACGCACTAACAATTCTTTAAAGCTCGCGACGTTAAAAATAGGTTTCAAATTTCAAATAATAATAAAAATGATGATACTGGAAACAAATGGTACAATCATCGATTCGAAAGAGAACTGGAGTCAGAGAAATGTAAGATTTTGTTGGCCTTTCCTATTCAAATGGACAAGAAGTTAGAAAATAATAGACCAGACATAACAATTATAGATAAGGGAAGTCGAAGTTACTTACTAATTGACCTATCATGCCCGTCTGATTCCAGGATCGTAAAGAAAGAGGAAGAAAAACGAAAAATATACAATTCCTTAAAATAGGAAGAATTTGGAGCATGAGAACAGTAAAGGTTATGCCTATAATAATTGGTGCACTGGGAACAGTAAGCCAAGATATAGACAAACGGCTGAAGGGGATTGGAACAGAATGCCTGGTAGAGCTCATACAGAATGTTTATCTCTCTCAGGGACAGCAAGGATTATCTGGAGGGTCCTTAGCACTTGAAAGACGGCTGAAAACTTGAGTACACCTTAGGTCACAGGTAGTTACCCGCTACCCACATAAACACCACAAGGAATAAGTTGGAACCTGAACCAATGTTGTCCTTTGAAGTCTCTAAGTGAGACTTGGAGTCCACCAAAATACACGCATGCTGAAAATCACCCAATTTCCCAAACCACGCCCGCAAAAATATAACCTCTTTGGCTGGGGTAAAAAAAATATATCACAGCTATATGATTTTTTTTAAATACTTTAAAAACAGGAATCATCGGAAGCAGTTCCCAACCACCAACATCATCATCATCATCATCAGCATTGTCATTGCTTTCGCTTCAACCACATACACCGCCATCAATGTTATCATGACGGTTACCTTGACAGTCACTTTCACCACCACAACCAGTAGAACCACTGCAATACCACCATCACACATCTAATACTATCATCAACACTACTATTATCCCCATCACCTCAGCATCACACTGTTCCTGTCGCCATTATAAAATCACCGATACTATTTTATCCTCCTCCCATACTTATCTCGACCATCGTCATCATCAACACTGTCTCTGCTTTCACCACAATCAGTTTCTTTACACAGTTGAAAATCCATTATCCGATACTCATGGAACCGAGATTGTTGCACATTTTTGATTTTTATAATTACGGAGTGCTTTCTTAAAACAAAATTGTATCTACAAAACAGAACAGTTTGGGGATAGAAACCAGGTATAAACACAATAGCTTATAGACATACTCTGAATGTAGTTCTATATAAATCTTTAATAATTTTTTTCAATACTGAAGACCATCAGGAATGTTAACATATCAGCCTCTACCCACGTTGTCATACTTTGATTAAAAGGTTATAGCGTAGATTAGATTAGATTAGATAAGTTTCGGCCGAAGTTGAATCAGGTCATGTCAACTTTAATAGCACCACCTGGAAGGGATACCAGTCAGCTCTAGGGAACTGTAGCCCATTCAAGAAGAGGGTTGTTGTTTTCAGAGACATATCTGGGGCTGGGTGGTTTATCTGGTATTTGTTGGGGGTAATCATCTTGGGATCGTTTGAATGCCGTGGAGTCACATTCCTTCTTTATGTGTGTCTGGCACGATGTTGAAGCGCGCAGGGCCAATTGAGGTGAAATAGTTCTGTCATAGTGTTGTGATACGACACGAACATTTCTGTAGTGGACAAATGGCCTTGCACAAATTTTAAGGATGGGCAATGTTGATGGAATATTATCCACATCATACAGATGGTACAGAGCTGACAGCGGCGGTGGAGGGAGCAAAGCCTGAGCTTTTTGAGTCGATCCCAATAGTCAAGGCTTGTCATGTCATCCTCCGCAGACCTCCGCCAAGCAGTTCATTTTATGATCGATACGCGAGCAAAATTACTAATAGAGAAACGAAAATAAACATTGGAAACAGCAACCATAGGTTACGTGGAAACGATGAACGTGTTTTCAAGGGAGATATTCAAAGAACATAACATTGTAATACTTCATGTAAAGTAAATATAACAAATGAAAAATCCTTCAAGCATCCA
>NC_043015.1:35538354-35545854 GCF_006345805.1 Octopus sinensis
TATATATATATTTGTATGTGTGTGTGGTGTTAGCAAGTATCTATGCATGTACGTGTATATCTATGCATAAGTATGTAAAATAGTAAACATCCGTCACACTTTAAGCACTTAGACAATTATCAGTTTAAACTCCTGTTGGTCGAAGTCTGCCGGCAACAAGCCATGGCGAACAAAATTTTTAATCTCGAATGTTTTATAGCTGAGCTTTCAAACGTTCGGGTTTTGTGTTTTATACCGTATCTCGAGACTCTCGGTTTAGAAGCATAGCAAGGGTGGAGTGTAGTGTTATGCACAGTAGGGAAATGGTGTTGGTAGTAGTAGTGATGTTTGCAGAACAGTAGGGACATGGTAGCTTAGACATAGCAACAAAGTTGTGATTTAAACACTGTAGTAAAAGTGGCGGGGTGGGGGTCGTTTTTGTCGGTAGGTGTAAGGTAGAGACAGTACGAAGATTCCCAGTGCAGAGAAAAAGGGGATTTTGTAGAACTGGTTGCAGAGGCATAAGGAAGAGACAGGAGCTTTAATTTATTCAAGGGACCGTCGGCATGATCTTCGCAACGCTTCCAGTTTAGTGAGATTGATGCCATTTATGTTCCTCTTGAACTTTAATATGTCAACCCGTACTGCTTTGCTATGAACGGGGAGGGAGTTCAAAGGGCTGAAATTCTGGGAAGGAATGATTGGGTTTAGGATTTAGTTCGGATCTCGGGGGAAATCACCCATCAAAGGTAGCGACAAGAAGGGAAACAGGTGTCTGAGTGGGGGAGGTATCAATGGTAAAAAAGGCAGAGAGGTGAGACTTTGGCCCTGTAGGTCAGAGGCCACAACGTGCCTGTGAGTAACTCGAGGTTTATTAGTAGAGTTCCCGCTATCTTCATGTGTATGAGCCATCAACACCTATCAGATGTCAAAGACACTTTTGTACTCTTGTAGACTGTCTCGAAGCAACTTACCAAATGTAGAAGCTACACTCCATTGTGGCTCCCACCTGAGCTTTGTACAATGGCGATAACTTTATTAATTAGTTGGTTGTTTAGTTTCTATGTCAGAACTGATAGAATGCAACACCTATGGTCAAACAAATTTCAACCATGACCATACTGTCTATGTTAGTAGTATTAAGGGCAGACTGTTACGTTTTTTGGTTAAGAAAGAGAGGAAGTTGATTTAAATGTTTCGTTGCTATTTGTAGCATACGAATCAACGTCATACAGACGCCGTCGCTGTGCGGATGAAGGAACCTTGTCATGTTTAATTAAGTCTTCTGAGAGACCCCCCGCTTCAGGCTGGGCTGCCCACATCTTTACTCTACCTAATGTGTTGACTTCTCTGTCATATAATGTTTCAACAACGAAAAGTTTCTTTAATGTTATATAACTCTTACATTTCATTATGAATAAATACCACCCCACATACACGCATACACGCTCACACACGCAACACACTCACACATACAACGGGATTCTTTCAGTTTCCGTTTGTCAATTCCACTCACAAGGCTTTGGTCGATCCCGGGGCTGTATTAGAAGACACTTGCCCAAGTTATCATACTGTGGGACTGAACACGGAACTTGGAATGTAAACTTCTTACCATACTAAGCAAGATCTCAAAATGCTTCAACTGTTGATGAGGTCTAGTATTTTTCATTCGTAAAACATGCAATCTTTAAAAGACATTAAAAAATCTGAATATCGGATATAATAATAAAGTTTTCCAGTCTAAATGTTATGAAGGTAGAATGTGTGGAGAAAAAAATGGAGGAAAAAGTTATAGAGGTTTAAAAATCGGGAAAACTATTTTAAGCCAATAGCGAGACAGAACTTTTCTGCGTTTACGAGATAATGTAATTGGTTGATCGTAATCGAAATTCAGAGTTGCATCGATACACCAGAATTGAAATCAATCTGAGTAAAATTAACGGGAACTCATTTTGCGAATGATAATGACTCGATCCCATTGCTGTAACCATAATATGGTTACACTATATTTTATATTTCGTTTTCGCACTGTCACCAACGCCTTGTGCCCTTGTGGTTAATAAAATGAATTACATTCTTTAAAATTTTTTAAAGCGAAAAATTAGAATTATGTCAAAATATTGTGATTTAAAAAAAAAAATATGAGCTCATTCTTTCTGTTTCTGAGATTAATCACGCTTCATTAGCTATAAAATAACCATGCTACGAATGCAATTAATCTTGACAATACAACTTTTTATAACAAGGATGGCGAGTCAAGTTAAATTTTTCTTTTGTGGGTAGCCAATGTATAACTAGTGAATGTATAACTAGTCCTGGGTTAAAATGCCACGAGGGTCGATATCTTATGTCTTTGGTCCTCAACGAAGACCTGTCAGACATATGTCAGTCTGCGTTGTACAGTATTCTCTGCACTTTATTAAAGATAGAACTGTATGATTTGGACAGAGCAGCCATATTTACGAGAACAAATAGAGTCCTCGCTCGGCTCGTTGGATTATGTAAAAAAGAGAATTAAGCTTAAAACCTAAGCACAAGAAATCTTAACATACAGGAACAAGAATGATTTCTTAAATCTGATATGGCCAGGTTTCGTCCCTTACAACAATAAGAAAAAAAGAGATAAGTATTCAAAAACGATTGTCCGTTCACTCACAGGAAATTCTTATGGAAAATATTAAGATTAATCTTGGAAAGCCAAAGAACATAAAATAAAAATAAGCCATGAAGCACGAAAATATTTTAATGTTAATCACTGGTTCTCAAAAATTCTGAGATCTATGAGCAAGATATCTGTGTATGATGCTGTTTGTGCGAGCGCGGGTGCGTGCGCGAGTATATGTGAGTGTGTGATATCAATAATATTACGATATAAGAGGAAGGTTTATTTTGAGGGCAGAACACGTGATTGGAGCCAACAGATAACATATTGTAGATTTGTATGAATTCACAACGTTATCTCTAATACATATCTATGCATATATGGATAAATATGCGTGTGTGTATTGTATTATATATATATATATATATATATATATATAATATATATATATATATATTATTATACATACATACATACATATATCCTTATACACACGCATACACACATTCTTTTTTACAAATAGAGGTCATTACTAAGTGTCTGTTTTGCAGTATTTCTTTTTTGAAAAAAATTATTTATGATTTACCGAGGGTTGATAGAGGTTATCTAACAACTTGGAAATTGTTTTTCCTTCTCTCTATCTATCACTCCTCTAACGCATACGGCTCTCTGTTCATCTCTATCTCGCCTTCCTTGTTTCATTATTTCATTTTTTTAATCTTTATTGGCTTCGATTTACTCAACTTCTAAGTTTTCGCAGAATGTATTTGTGGTGTTTTTTTAATTTTTTTTATTCGTAGTATCACACGACTATTGTTCTTCTTATCATCATTACTATCATATATTAATAATTATTATTACTATTATTAATTTTAGTACTAACATCGTCCTCCTCCTCCTCATCACCACTACCATCATCATCAGTAATAACTAATGATTTAGCCTGTTCAAACCCTTTGAAACTGGTGTCAGTATTTCATTTTGTTTTTGTCTTGCTTCTTTTCCCCGCCAATAATAAATTAAGGTTTTTATTCGTATCTTTGACATCATTATTCTTCAAGAACAATTATTATTATTTTTATTATTTTTGTTGTTATTATTATTATTATCATTAGTATTGTTATCATTATCATTGTTGTTGCCATTATATTTATCATCATCATCACCATCAGCATGCAAATCAGCACCATGCAGACGATGACAATGATTACTTCCATTACCACCACTACCACCACCATCACCACCGACGCCACCAAATCATCATCATCATCATCATTTGTCGTCGTCGTCATCATCAACATCATTCTCCATTTCCATCTCTTCCTTCCTCTCAATGATAACAGAATTATTATTATCATTATTATTGTTGTTGTTGTTATAAATATTATAAATATCATTAGTTTTATTATCATTATTAGTGTTGTTATATCATCGTACAGCTTATAAATTTATATACATTTGTATCTCCTTTGGCTTCTTCATTTTGTTTTATCTTATGGGTTATTTATTGTCGATTTTGATGCTGTTGTTATTGTTGTTATGGTTTCTTTTGTTGTTGTTTCCAACGTTATGCTGTCCCTCTGATAATCCCTATGCTGATATCTGGAATATCAAATATATTTATTGCATGTTACTGAGATCAAGTAATTTTATTGACAATAATATACATTTGCAGGAAAGAACTTCCATCTATGCGGTGTGTTGTCACTGTCTTATATATATATATATATATATATATATATATATATATATATAATATATATATGTGTGTGTGTGTGTTAGTGTGTGTGTGTATATATATATTGAATACGTGTGTGCATGTGGGTGTGCGTGTATATATACATCACTGTATGTGTCTGTGGATGTGCCTGTTCATATTTATGTATGCGCATGTGTTTGCATTTGTGTATCTATGCATGTGTGCATGTATGTGTGCATATATGCATGTATGTATATACATATATGTACGTATGCAGATGTATGTATGTATGTATGTATGCATGTATGTATATGCATATATGTACGTATGCACATGTATGAATGTGTGTATGCATATATATAAATATATATATATATATATATATGTAGATACATACGTACATAAATATATGTATATACATACATACATATATACATACACACATATACATTACAAATAGTGCGTTATTATCAATCCAGGGCGAAATGCTTCGTAAGTTCTCTGTTGGCACACCAGGTTGACAATATTGTTTGGTTTAGTGAAGAACAACTATTCTCATGGTAGGGTCCAAGATTATGTTCATCAAAATTCTGTATTATAAATCCTTGGATGAGTTCCAGACAAATTTAAAATAATTGTCATTCCATATTTTTCCTTTATTGGACCAGATCTGGCTTACAGCTGTTTCTGGTCGTCATTATAGTTTGCTCAATTGGTCTGTTGATCAGTTGAGGAAAATTGAACGAACTGAGGAAATTAATACTATTTTCATCAGAGCCATTTGTGGTTGTAACAAGCAGAATACTGAAGGAATGGCTAATGTATGGGAAATTGGGAAGAAGAAAGTGGAAAGATGCAAGTCGTATAGAGAACAAAGGAAGACAGGTTACAAAGAAGAGGAAGTAAGGGGATGGTAGAAGAGTCACTTACTAGAAGTAGGGGTCATTGTATTGCCAAAAGTTGGAAGAGAGACATTCTTAAAACAATAGAGTTTGTTGTCAGGTGAACACCTGTTACCATATTAGTTTTTTACATAGGTTAGGTATTCTCCATCCATTTTGATGAAATTTGATATCGGCTTCTTATGGACATGAGTCTCAGACGGTAATGTTCACACGTGGCTATCCGGCAGCATAGGAGGGGAATTATATTGGAAAATAAAGGGACATTAGTGGAAGTCATATTGGTCATTTTATATGTGACCATGTGTGTACCGTTGGCGATTTTTTCCCCTCCGTCTTCTCTTCCTTGGATCTTTCCATTTCCTGTTTCTGACGAAGAGCTCCGCTCGAAATATTAGGTCCTCCTTCTTTCCTTCCTTTCCTGAGCGTCCAATAACACTATACTTGTTCCACGTCCTCGCGTTGTTGTGTTTTCATGTTTGGATTAACTACACACACACACACACACACACATATATATACACATATATGTATATATATGCGTGTATGAGTGTGTGTATATATGTATATGTATAGGAATATAAATAAATGTGTGTATATATATATATATATATATATATGTGTGTGTGTTGTGTGTGTGTTGTGTGTGTGTGTGTGTGTATATATTTACTTTGTGTATATATATACAGACATACATATATATACAGTTGGAATTTACCAAAACAAAAGACGAAGAGAGGTGTGTAAACAACAAACACGTGTGTCAGTTTAACGCTCGGGAAGGTAAGAACGTCTTTTACGTTTCGAGCCGACGCAACTCAACAGAAAGGAACGCGAGAAAAAAAGGGAGAGAATAAAGAAAGCTTTAGTGGATAGCTGTCACTCATGTCAATGGCCGGACAGAGCTGGTCAGACAGGTGAGGTAATAAGGGGGGATAATAAATTAGTGGCGATCCCAAAACGAATGTGCACGTACGCGTGTGCGCGAGTGGACAAGTGCTGGTGACCTTGACATGTGGGTTTGTGCATGTGTAGCTGTGCGGATGATGGTGTGGATGCTGGGAAGTGGTCAGTGCTTGTGTGTGCGGGTGGTGTGATGTGGTGAGTGGTATGGTGTGGCGTGGTGGTGTGCCGTGATGTGATAGTGCGGTGTGGTGATGTGTGGCATGTGTTGTGGTGTGGTGGTGTGTGGTGTGGTACGGTGTGGCACGATGTGGTGTAGTGATGTGTGGATATATATGTACAGGGCAAAGTGTAAAGACCCCTTTCGGTCATGAATGGGCACGGGATGGCGCCTAGAAAGTTACCCAAGGCATAAGTTCGGGACAGGTTCTTTATGGAAGTATCAGAGAAGTCCAAGACGAAGGAGGGACAATTTGCCAAAAATCACGTGCGGTTACTCACACACACACACACACACACACACACACACACACACACACACACACACATACATACACACACATACACACACACATACATATACGCATTCTTTGATTCTTTATTTTTTACTTGTTTCAGTCACTTGACTACAGTCATGCTGGATCGTCGCCATCGGTGGAAGAAACCGACCCCAGAGTTTATACTTTGTCAGCCTAGTACTTATTCTATGGGTCTGTTTTGCCAAACCGCTAAGTTACGGGGCGCAAACACATCAACATCGGTTCTCAAGTGGGGAGAACATCGGGTGGTAGGGGAGAAACACAAATACATACATACATATACAGGGTGTCCCAAAAATCACTGATGGGTTTCAATTTTTAATCACTTCCTTAACTTTACAAATAAATGCATGAACTTTTGGCATTTTACAAAGAACATAATTGAAATTAATATGCAAAAGTCAAATTGTGCAATACCACTACATCACATATGAAAAATGACATCGGTTAAATGGCAACCATTTTCGGCTTCGCACGCCCGTGGTCGTTCCAATGCTTACACCATAACACCCTCAAGAGTTTCAGACCCCACTTCTGAGCTCTCTATTGATGCTCTCCTTCAGTTGCACCAGGGTCTCCGGTGATTTTAAGTAAATCCTTTCTTTCGGGTATACACACAAGAAAAATACCAGCTAGTCAAGTCTGGGGAATGTGAAGGCTAGGAGAGAGAATAATATCCCGTAGCGAGAGATTATTCTCTCTCCAAAGCATTATAGTACCAACTGCATTGTTTCTCGTGCAGTATGAACAGTTGCCTCATCATGTTGGAACCATGTATGTGGTCTACTTTGAATTGCCGGCCGCAAAACGGTCTCATTCTTGGATATCAGAAAGAGAGGGTTTACGTCAACAAACCTGGCACCATGCTGCAACTGA
>NC_043015.1:35548354-35558354 GCF_006345805.1 Octopus sinensis
GCTAATAACAACAATGTCTGTTCTCTTTTAACCATTCTCTCTCACTCTCTCCCACTCTCTCCTCTTTGTGTCAATCACTTTTTCTCATTCCATTTCCTCTCGCTTCCCTCTCTATGTGTATAAGCGCATATCTATCTATCTACGAATATATATATATATATATATCTTATGCACACACACAACACACATGCTGCATCCACAACCTCCACCCAAACACGCACGCACACACACACCACACACACACACACACACACAACACACACACACACACACATCCCTCTCTTCTAATTCTTTCCTCTATCTCTTTCTCTCCCCCTCATTTGTCTTTTTCTCCTATTTTACATGTTTATCCCTTCTTTTCATTGTCCATATTTCGCCATTCTACTCGTCAGTTTTTCTGTTCTCTCTCTCCTGTCTTTCACTTTCTTTATTTCAATCGCTCTACATATATATATATATATATATATATATATATATATATATATATGCATGAGTGTGTGCATATGTGCACATGCACACACAAGCCTATATAGATGTATATCCTTATATCTATATCAATACACACACGTGTATGTATGTATGTATACACACACATATATACATACGTTGGTTTTTCTGTTTTCGCATCTACATCTGTCACTATCTTTCTTTTGTTCTCTTCCTCCTTTTCTCTCTTTCTCTCTCTCTCTCATTCATAGAACTTCCTCTTTCTACATATTTATGTATATATCGCTATTTCTTCCAATTTCTATCACAGAGATATTCTCCAAGATTTCCATGTAGCATATTGATTTTTCATTTCTAAGAGGATTAAACTGAATAATTCTATTGATTTTTAAAAATCTGCACTTGAGGTATTTTCTACAATATCATTTTCAGACTAAATTCTTTATGCAATATTCTCTTGGAAAAGAACAAAACAAAACGGTAAAAGCAAATAAGAAACAAACGAAAAATAAAGCGAAATCAAACAAATACAAAGAACTCAATATCATCATCATCAACAACAACGACAACAACGACAACGGCAAATTTACAAGTATAAAACAAATAAAAGAAGATTGATAGTAATACAAACAAAAATAATGAACATAGTGAGAAACAGAGAAATATTTCAAAATTTACAACAATCCATCTTTTTTTTTTTGAATTTCTTGAACAATATAACTTTCGGTCTTTCTTGAGAAACACTGAGAGATATATTATTGCAGGAAGGAAGAATTTGATGAAGATTCAAAATGGTAAATATAAGAAAGGATATGGTTATTACTGTGTAATTAAAATCATGCAATTTTGTCGAGATCCTTGAAACACACACACACACACACACACACACACACACACACACACACACACACACACACACACACACATACACACACACACGCACAAATCATTTGAATGTGTTGTTAGAATGAGCAAGTATATTTTGGGGGATATACGTATATGTCTATAGAGACACATACATATCCATAGGGCGGTACAGACTTAAACTTACTTCCACTGGTATCAACCCATACTCACACATATGTATGCAGGGCCGAAGTAGAAGCGTTTAGCTTTAGGTCTCTGGACAAATCACTGCGCTGGGCCGTATAATATTTAGTGACGGCAAGCAACAACAAACACAGATCAGAATTAGGAGCGCAAACCTGTGAGGCCCTGGGCGGCTGCTCTCTGTACCCGGGCTTTAAGACGGCTTTGTGTGTATGTAGGTATGTATATAATATAATATATATATATATATCCGTAATAATGAAGGGTGAAATTAATTAATTTGGAATAATTATCAATTACACCCAGTAGTCTTCGGCATGCATGTAAAAGCCTCATTTGAGGAAAATTTAAGTAATACTAAGCAATAAGGGTTCAGCAACGAATTGCCTTACCACATACCGAATTTAGAAATAGCAGTCAAAGGGTTATAGCTATTTCTTCTACTAAAAGGGAGATCTCAGTAAAAACAGCAATTGGAAGGCTGACACAAACAGGTAAGAGAGAATGAATTAACCGCAATCTATCAAACATTTTTAAAGTTATCCACGGACGTACGTTTCGAAATCAAGTTTTAGGAAAGCATAAGAATTAAAATATTAAATATTAATAATTCTATCTTACCGAAACTTCTTTTCTCTTCAGCGTGGAATACTATAATCATAAATGATTATATATTGAATTTTGAGATACTAGGAGGTACCAACTCAACTCAGTATCAGAGCGAGCCAGAATCCTCAACTAGTATCACCGAATTCAAATTTGTGAATGAAACGATTGTGTCAACAGCCCCTTCCCACCCGCGTGTAGCAAAACAAGATGCTGTAGTCATCTACTGAGATAAAATATGGTATCCGTAATAATGAGGGTGAAATTAATTAATTTGGAATAATTATCAATTACACCAAGTAGTCTTCGGCATGTAAAAGCCTCATTTGAGGAAAATTTAAGTAATACTAAGCAATAAGGGTTCAGCAACGCGAATTGCATTACCACATACCGAATTTAGAAATAGCAGTCAAAGGGTTATAGCTATCTTTCTTCTACTAAAAAGGGAGATCTCAGTAAAAACAGCAATTGGAAGGCTGACACAAACAGGTAAGAGAGAATGAATTAACCGCAATCTATCAAACATTTTTAAGTTATCCACGGACGTACGTTTCGAAATCAAGTTTTAGGAAAGCATAAGAATAAAATATTAAATATTAAATATTCTATCTTACCGAAACTTCTTTTCTCTTCAGCGTGGAATACTATAATCATAAATGATTATATATTGAATTTTGAGATACTAGGAGGTACCAACTCAACTCAGTATCAGAGCGAGCCAGAATCCTCAACTAGTATCACCGAATTCAAATTTGTGAATGAAACGATTGTGTCAACAGCCCCTTCCCACCCGCGTGTAGCCAAAACAAGATGCTGTAGTCATCTACTGAGATAAAATATGGTTATCCGTAATAATGAAGGGTGAAATTAATTAATTTGGAATAATTATCAATTACACCAAGTAGTCTTCGGCATGTAAAAGCCTCATTTGAGGAAAATTTAAGTAATACTAAGCAATAAGGGTTCAGCAACGAATGCCTTACCACATACCGAATTTAGAAATAGCAGTCAAAGGGTTATAGCTATTTCTTCTACTAAAAAGGGAGATCTCAGTAAAAACAGCAATTGGAAGGCTGACACAAACAGGTAAGAGAGAATGAATTAACCGCAATCTATCAAACATTTTTAAAGTTATCCACGGACGTACGTTTCGAAATCAAGTTTTAGAAAGCATAAGAATTAAAATATTAAATATTAAATAATTCTATCTTACCGAAACTTCTTTTCTCTTCAGCGGAATACTTAATCATAAATGATTATATATTGAATTTTGAGATACTAGGAGGTACCAACTCAACTCAGTATCAGAGCGAGCCAGAATCCTCAACTAGTATCACCGAATTCAAATTTGTGAATGAAACGATTGTGTCAACAGCCCCTTCCCACCCGCGTGTAGCCAAAAAACAAGATGATAATGATAATTATTCCAAATTAATTAATTTCACCCTTCATTATTACGGATAACCATATTTTATCTCAGTAGATGACTACAGCATCTTGTTTTGGCTACACGCGGGTGGGAAGGGGCTGTTGACACAATCGTTTCATTCACAAATTTGAATTCGGTGATACTAGTTGAGGATTCTGGCTCGCTCTGATACTGAGTTGAGTTGGTACTCCTAGTATCTCAAAATTCAATATATAATCATTTATGATTATAGTATTCCCGCAGCTGAAGAGAAAAGAAGTTTCGGTAAGATAGAATATTTTAATATTTAATATTTTAATTCTTATGCTTTCCTAAAACTTGATTTCGAAACGTACGTCCGTGGATAACTTTAAAAATGTTTGATAGATTGCGGTTAATCATTCTCTCTTACCTGTTTGTGTCAGCCTTCCAATTGCTGTTTTTACTGAGATCTCCCTTTTTAGTAGAAGAAATAGCTATAACCCTTTGACTGCTATTTCTAAATTCGGTATGTGGTAAGGCAATTCGTTGCTGAACCCTTATTGCTTAGTATATATATTATATATATATATATATATATATATGAGAGTGTGCTTGTTGTGTGTATCTTTATGTGTGCTTCTCACCCCACCATTGCTTGACAACTAATGTTGGTGTGTTTATGTCCCTGTAACTCTAGCGGTTCAGCCAAAGTGTCCGATATAGTAAGACCTAAGCTTACGACGAGTAAGCTCTGCGGTCGATTTCTTCGACCAAACCCCTTTGAGGTGATGCTCCAACATGGACTTAGTCAAATGACTGAAACGTGTCAAAGAATATAAGATAATATGCATGTATACACACACCAAACTACAAATATTTCCCTCAGTATGCTGGTTGACAGGCTAAACAACAACAACACTAAGAACAACCTATATCAGCCGGTAGAGCACACCTGTCATCAAAATACATTTTCTTTTGACTACAAAAAAAAAAATGAAAAAATGAAAAAAAGAACAACGTCATATGTTATTATAAACTAACATTTTGTTTCTTTTTTTAATCCAGTTTCACTTCTGTCTCTGAACTGAGGACGCCGTCGCTTGATATTCTGCATAATAATGAAAGTTTATCAAAATCATTAGCTTAGATATGCTGATGATGATGATGATGTCCTTGCTGGGTATCATCATAAAAAGTCACTAACCCCGCCACCAACAACATCAACGTTATGATGGTGATGTTTATAATCATGATCATCATTTCCAATGTCGTCTGCGTCTACGTCGTCGTTTTTATCATCATTATCCACATCACTATCATCACAACATCATCAGCATCATTATCGTCGCTGTCGACATCCATGTCATTATAGATGTTATCCTCCTCTTTTTTTATTTCACCCTCTTCCTCCTCTTTCTCATCATAACCACCATAATATCTGCCACCGTCATCGTCATCATCATCGTTGTCTTTTGCAGTCGTTGACTTCATCGTCACGAATATTTTCCTCACCATCATCTTTTTTTATATACTCTCCACCTCACAAGCCTCCTACTCCCCTTCCCTCCCCTCCTTCTCTCCCACTAGTTCTTCCTCTTCTTTATTTTCTTTTTCCCAGACGAAACGATTACCCCCTCTCCACACCGTATTGTTGTTTGTCGAGACATTTTTCATTAAACAAGGATTGTGTTTTGATTTAAATCTTTGTGAAGTCTCGTTGAAACTTACTCAAAGTATTAACAGGTTCAATATGGCTGACTAAACGAACTTAAGTCCTTCATTTTGTTGTCACTGGTAACAAAATGTTTAATATACGGTTTGTCTTGATCATGTATGCTACACATGGGCAAGAAAAATTACGTCAGACAAACCTGTTGCCCATTTTTTATTATTCTCCAGTGTAGAACTGGAAAAAATAGTGGCTCCACCCTCTTCGTCTCTCTGGAACTTCCGAACCAGATTGTCTCTCCTGGATGCATTTAAAAACGTCCCCAGGACACAAGTGAGAATTAAATCATATCCAATATAATTGACCAATAATGAATTTTTCTTACGTGTGTATATATTTAGATATACGCACAAGAAATATTCACTATTGGTTGGCAATATTCGATATATCCTAATTCTCACTTAGATATATTGATTTCTACATTTCCAAGACCATTCTTCATCAATTCAACTTTTAAACATTTATTCTTTCTGTCAAATATTAACCTAACAACACACACAATTCGCGACGCTAGGATACACAGAGCATTAGCAATATGTGACACTATTTTGTCACACAAAATAATTTCATTGTACATGCGTGAATATATGTATATAATATATATATATATATATATATATATATATATATATATATATATGTATATATATATATATAAATATATATATATATGCATAATACACAGAGAAAGTTATATATGTGTGCATCGAAACATCTATCTATCTATCTATCTGTCAATATGTGTGTGAATATATGTATATATAAATATGTGTGTGTATTGTATTTGTATGAGTATATATTTATATATACATATATTCACACGCACACACGCATATGTACACTTAAAAGTGTTTGTATATGCATTATATATTACAATAAAGGAATGCTGTTAACACTGAATTATAAGAGAAGCCGCCCAAAATCGAAGTTCCTATATTGATATTCACTTAGGAAAACTTGAAGCATCAGTCGGCACTTAACACCATCTGTGACCAATTCTGATGTACAACAATAGCCACCGATAACATTTGAAAGTAGTGATATTGATGATGATGGTGTTGGTGACGTTAGTGGTGGTGGTGCTGGTTGTCATTCTGGTATGAATGGCACTGAGGGGGGTAGTGGTGGTAGTGACAGGCGTTGACTGTTGTGTCTGTTGGCACAGTAGTGGAGATTGTGGCTGCGTTAGTTTTGGTAGGTGATCGGTGATGGTTGTATTTGTATTGGAGTTGCTAACAGAGAAATTGAGCCTCTGGCAATAGTTTTGCGTAGTAGTAGTAGTGGTGGTTGTGGTACTAGTACTAGGTGATGAAGTCATGATGGTTGCGTCTCTAGCAGTAGTAGAAGGAGTAGTACCATTAGTGGTGGTGGTGGTAGTTTTTGCATAGTTTTAATAGGCGTAGCTTGAAGACGTATATACATATATATATATATATATATATATATATATATATAATAAATTAATAAATAAAACATATGCATACAGACATACATACATATATGTATATGCCTATATCTATCTATCTATCTATCTATATATATAATATATATATATATGCATATATGGCTACAGGACACCAAAAAAAACGTAGAACACAATGAGAAACGAAAGCATAAAAACAAAAACATGGAAACGGACTTTTTCAAACAACGAAATAACAGAGTACAAGACATACAACACAAGGAACATTCTCCTTCTTTAGTTGTCTCCTGTTTTATCTACTCTGCGCATCGAAGGTAAGGACAAGACGCGACTTCGTTGAAACAATCTTCCCGCAAAGCAAATTAAATAAAATTTGGGATTTTTTGCGGAGGGATAAAAATGGTGACAAGAACAGGACAGTAAAAACAAAACAAGACAGTAAAAAGCAATACAAATAAAAACAGTAAAAGACAGGACAAGGAGAATAACACAGTTAAAACAAACGATAAGGGTTTTTAAGGCAAGACGATGGAAATGTATATATATATATATATATATATATATATATATATATCTATGAAGAATGTGTGTGTTGTGTGTATGAATGTATATCCTTCAGGCGACATATTTTATTGATTTCTTTTAATTTCAAAAATCGAATAATTAAACACAAAATTTGGAATTAAATACACCATTTGTTGTAATTAAAATATACATCGAAGAATCTGTTTATTAAATTTATGTAAACGCGTTCTGTGAGGTAGCAATGGAACCTCTTGATTACTGCATGGCACAAATAAATGCATTTTTACCATGCGAATAGCAAATTTAGAGAAGCAAAATGGAAACTTAACTTGTCATCACGATAACGGTGTCGACACGGAATAACAGACACGCGCACACACGCACACTTGCACGCGCACAAGTATATTAGAATTTTTAAGGAAAGATTTGCACGTGTCAGACATTTTGCGATAGATAGATAGATTCAGTTGAATTAGGTACTTAATTTGAAGCACCAAATCAGCTCGGTATTTTCCGCACAGCTCGAAGTAAGGTGAATAAATGGAAATTAAGCAACAAGCTATCAAGAAGTGATGCAGTACGACCGTTTCAAGCGGCTCCATATAATTGAACAATGCAATCATTACATCAATTTAAATGCAGGACTATCACCAGCTGCACAAATAGGTAGAATTTTAATCAGTTGGACACATTAATGAGTAAAATTATATTAATGTGTCCGACTGATTAAAACCATTTGTGGAGCTGACGATAGTCCTGTATTTAAATTGAGGTAATGATTGCATTGTTCAATGAATTGGAGCCGCTTGAAACAGTCGTACTGCATCGCTTCTTGATTATATATATATATATACTAGCATTATGACCCGTCGTTGCCGGGTCATAGAGCTAGTGCATGTATATATGTGTATATTTATGTGTACCAATTACATGTACATCTATATATATACATCTACACATAAAATACAAAATACAAAGATATCTTGATATCGCTAGTGATAACAATACTCAAAATATATAACAGACTGGAATTGTAAGCCCGTCTCTTGAAATTTCGATCAATTGTATCTTGTCCTCCCTCTTGTCTAGAAGTGTGGCTACAATCCAGCCTACCTCAACTTCTGGGTGGGGGGGGGGACATTTTAATTTTTTATCCGGCACGTCCTACGTCCCAGACATAATGGTAAAAATAAAATATTTCCACTTTGCAAGTTCGAGTCGAGTATTCCCTTGCACGCTCCGTTGACTCGAACCTTGCTTCTATTGTGGCGAATTTACCGCTTCTGGTTAGATATCTTTCATAGTCGCACCAAGACACTTTTCGATGGTGCTTTCCTCCAGGTGTTCAGATCTTCTTTTTTCTCTACATTGTATAATTTATAGACAATAGTCTTTTCTTTAATTCAATTTTTTATTATCCATCTGAACTATTCCATTCCTGAACGCTAATTTTATTTTTAATTTATTCCCATTCATGTGAAACCACTTATTCAAGTTCAAGTCATTGATGCAATTTTATACCAATTGCTATTTTTACTTTTGTTATGTTACGATTATATTATACTTTAGTTTGATTTTAATTATTACTTACTACATATAATTCAATTGTTATTATTATTTTTATTGTTAAAGTGAAAGCATCTGACATAAAATAGAGAAATATTTTTCTTTCACTTTTAACACGTAATACTGAAATATTGGAGAAGATATGATATATTCCTATGGGCTCACTCTGGGCAAGAAGGTGAACATTCTTTTGCCCATGAAACTACATAGCCCCTAAGTAAGGCATGTGTAAAATTTGAATGAAATTGGTTGTATAGTTCTCAAGTTTTAGGGAAACACAGACAGACAGACAGACACACACACATTCTCAGTTTTATATATATATATATATATATATATATATATGTGTGTGTGTGTGTGTGTGTATGTTGGTTTGTGTGTGTGTCTATGTATATACATGTATATCTCCTTGTATATATGTATAGTTATAGGTATATATATGTATATAATGTTAAAGCCCCTGAATGGCCATGGGTTGAAAGTTTCCCACCGAAGCACAAATCCAGGAAACGTTGTTAATGGAAGACCACCAGTCAACCATTCATACTACCTTCCTGGCTCTCCATGCCACCGGTGTTACCCAAGGGAAAGGCAAAGGGGCCGATACAGCTTGGAACCTTTGACTTTGCAATTCATTCCTACAACTGAGAGAACTGGAGCAACGTGAACTAAAGTGTCTTGCTCAACAACACAATAGCCAGCCAGCCCGGGAATCGAACTCACAACCTCATGATTGTGAGCCCAACTCTCTAACCACTGAGCCATGCACCTTTACACACGCACACGCACATATATTACTACTACTACTACTAATAATAATAATGATAATTTTGTGATCGTACAGGAAAAGAAACATCCATGGATGCTGCGGAATTTTGATGATATTACAGCTTACTTTTACATTATTTCCATTAACGATTGTATTGTCCCTGTAATATGTTCATTAATAAAGTTTGGGATTATCCTGACGATATTTGAAGGGTCTTTTTTACGGAGAAAGTGGATTATACCACGGGATCAAGCACATCTTGTTTTGGCAATCGTTTTTGTTTAGTGCAGTTCCATATACACAATGGGCTCTACATTTGACGCCATTTTGCTCATCAAAGAATACGATAGGTATATGTATGCAGTTATTATTCGCTAAATCCCAAAATATTTGTTTGACGATCGTTAAAGCTGCATAAATACACTCTATACATATACATTCCAATAATCTCTAAATAAAACATATAAATAACTTCCTGTAAATACCTATAAAAAC
>NC_043015.1:35563354-35600854 GCF_006345805.1 Octopus sinensis
CGGGCAGTCGCCCGACGAACGGGACCATGAAACCAACAGTTTTGGGGGATATATTTTGAGATTTTTTGCAGCTTTAATGATAAACTCCGGTATTCGACTACTATTTTTTCCCAGGCTGTTTCACATTTATGCGCTTACTCTGGTATATATATATATATATATATATATATAATATATATATATATGTATATATAAAGTATGTATATATAAATGTATATCTATATATATATACATACATGTACATACACATTTAAATATACACACATTTATGTGTGTGTCATTGTGTCTATTTTGTCCCGCCTAACATCACTTGAGAACCGATGCTGGTGTGTTTACGCCCCCGTAATTTAGCGGTTCAGTAAAAAGAGCGATCGAATAAGTGCTGGGCTTACAAAAAATAAGTCCTGGCGTCGATTTGTTCGAGTGAAAAAACCCTTAAGGTGGTGCTCCTGCATGGCAGCAGTCAAATGACAAAAAGTAAGGGAATAAAAGAATACACACACACACACACACACACACACACACACACACGTATGTATGTATGTATGTATGTATGTATGTATGTATGTATGTATGTATGTATGTATGTATGTATGTATGTATGTATGTATGTATGTATGTATGTATGTATGTATATTACGGAGATGTACTTCTATAGCAAGTGACCTGACCTGAGATCGTGTGCTGGAAAGAAAATTGCAGCGTGGAAGGTGTTCATAAGCCATTTAAAACACAAAAATTGTTAGGTTCTCTTCAACATTTTAATTTAAGTTGCCAAAATATTTTCATCGCTTTGAGACTGCAACCTGTACACCCGACAAAATTTCGTGCCACACGGAATATAAATGTTGAAGTGAATCTAACGGGTTTTTGTGTGATGTAAATGGTTTATAAACACCTTCCACGCTGCAATTATATATTTATATATATTTCTTTTTTGGGATTTGGTTTGCAAGATTCTTTATATGAGTTCATGTGTTGAAGCATATTCTGTTTCGTCTGGGGAGAGTCATTCTCTTTTGGTGCCTTATAGTTTAACACACTCACCGGTAAAAATTCCACTTATATCTTTTTTATTTTCTTAAAATTTTCGTGGCGTCTTGCAAACTTTTCAAGAGTTATGTTTCTTCATATATATATATATATATATAATAGAAGAAATTAAGATAAATAAACTTTATATAATTTGTTCCCTACGTACATTTCACCATTGTGGTTATTTGCAGCTCCTGCAGTGGATGTTCCATTCGTAATGGAATGCGGAACAACTGCAGATCATCAGTAATCAATTTTTCTGCATTATGTTACGCTGATCAAATACATTTGATCTAAATAGTATAAAGTAAAAAAGGTATTCGCTTGATGACTATTGTCCAGCATTTTATGACACGATCTATCTTAAGCAAAAAATCACAATAAACATTATCTCATCGTGTCTAAGTTATTGTTCTACGCAGATCCTGTCCTTAGCTGCGGTTCTTATAAGTTCAACAAACTGTAGAACTAAATTATACCGCAGGCCATGTCTGCTGACACTCACCTATTACGTGTTCACTGTTCATTCCTTCAAATCTCTTTACTACGCTTTCGATGCACAAACTTTCTTTTATCGTAGTGAATGTTGAATTATGTATATTTTTGTGAAGTCAATATTTTAACCTCGACCATGAGTTCACCGTGAGAATGGAAGTCTCGATCTTGTCGATTTGTCTTTGAAATGCTGCTTTTTTCTGACAGAGAATAGCATTAATATTAATGCAATCTTCACTAGGAATGAGAAAAGCGGTGTTATCATTGCAACCTGAGTATACTCAAATTATTTAATAAATAAATAGATGACTATGTATTTGCACCCACAAGCCCGCACAGCCACTCACACACACATAAGTATATGTTTGTACATACATATATATATGTGCGTCTATGTTTATATGTGTGTGTGTGTGATATATATATATATATATATATATTCGTGAGAACATATTGCTGGACACATCAATCGTTTAGTAAATTTGCGTCACAATCCCGTCGAGTGTATTTTCTATTGTCGGACTAAATAGCTAATTCCCTTGCGCTTATGCTTAAGAAAACCTATTCTCTATGATAAATAATACATAAATGTCCTTCCATGGGTGATAATATACTGACATAACAGTCTGTGGTGTTCTTTTGATGTCGAAATAAATTTGATTTACATTTACTGACACCCTTTATAGAATTGAAATAATTTCGTTATGTTTGATTGTTTGTTGGTTTATTGTGTGTTTTTCTTGTTTTTCTTGTTTATTGCATTCTACATCTTCCTGTTCCCCCTCCTCTTCATTGTCTCTTCACTTCTGACTTCAATCGTAAATTATTTTCCGGTTTATTGTGAAATAGTAAATGACTAAATGAAATAATTGATGAGTGACTCATTTAAGCTGATTTTTAAATACTCTAATTGACATATCGCTACTGTTCTTTGTGACCTTGATGTTGTTATTGCTTGAATAAGTTTGCTCTATGAATATTAAATAAAAAATAATAGACAAGATGTAAAAAAAATTACAAAAGATCACGTGTGAAAGATAGAAATTGTTAAAGGTTATAATACTTATTTCTGATTTTTAATGATTTTGATTGAAAAAAAGCAATATTATTTTTACGCTTCCTACACGCAAGAACACAAAAACCTCTGCCAATCACCACCAGCTGCATAACAAGTGGAGTCTAACAAACTGCTAGAACAAGCAGTCAAATCCTCTTTGAACAAACCGTTTTAAAATAGAAAGCTAGAAGACAATTAGCAATTTCATTCCTTTATTCTCTCCTTCCCTCCATCAATTTATCAGATCTTGAGGTACTTCTTCCATTGGGTTCTATCAGAAGCAACGTTCATTATATTTTCCGGATGGATTACCGGAAAGTGAGACTATGGATAGAATTCACTGACCTTGTTCTCAGTCTACTCCCAGTTTTCTGCTAGTTGACTAGGCTCGAAGAATCGGTCTTGTGATTTCTTCCTGCGGCTTTCTAATTACTGTATTACTAGAGTTATAGTCTCTTAATGCACCTTGTGGAGTAAAATTACTCCAGAGATAATTCCAAACAGCCATTGTTTTCCGGCTGTTTGTACTCACGATCTTACTCTTTCATTCATGACAATAGTTGAGGACAAGCGCGGAAACAAAATTGGAAGTAAACGTTCTGCCAACCTCTCCTCTTCTGGGGACCGAATGTTCGAGTTAATGGGCAAAATATTGGATGGTCAATACTCTAAAATTATTCAAGGTCGGAGGTAATCGATCTCACTTTACAAGAATGAAGGTGTCTCTCACGCTACATTCTTGGTGATTATGATACCAAAAGATTGAGCTGAGAAAACCCTTCATCGGCGAAGGTTGACCACGCACCTGCATATATTTGCTCAGCTCTAGGAAAGATATTCTGAGGACGAATTGTAGTCACTCCTGCATGTATGCGTCCTCTCTACGTTACTGATATTTATCTAGCTGTAAGGTCGCATACTTGATACAAATTGGAACCAGTTGTCGAGGCAGTGTTGTTGCCAGAATTCAAAAAAGCAAGGTCAGACACTGCAAGGCATCTCACACAACTTTCTTATTGATCTTCTCATTTCCCACCCTTGGATTCATACATTTTTCCGACTCGGAAAGGACAAGTTGACCTCGGCGGGATTTGAATTGAGAGCGCAGTGTTAAAACAAATAACGCTACCAGGCATTCTATCCAAATCTCTAACAGCCCCAGTAATTTGTCGCCTTAAAAGTGCAAACCGATATTCACTCTATAACCGGGCCCTTTTGATCCCACTGGCTTCTCGTTTACTCGTCACATTCCCATGTTATACATTAAAAACTTCATCTATTAGTTCTCTTTAGCTAATCGATATTGAGGTATTTACACTGAATGCCGGTCATGTTCATCTCACCAGTAAACGGATGACCTACAAACTCCATCCAGACACTCATTTATATTCACTAAACCTACTGTCATGAGGAGAAAGACCTTAATTAGGCCGATATCACGACATTAACATTAACTTACTTGAAATGAGATTAATTATCTTTTTCTTCAGCAATGCTGCCGTATTAACACGTTTTTCTAAAGTATTTACATTTTTCTAACCACCGACCTGAATAGGTGAGAAGTTATTCCTTCATTTATTTGTATGTTCACAGATTGTGTAAGTTCACCGCGTTCTTATATACGCTAAGTGTGTTGTACTTTACTTTGCGTTTCAACTCTGTAGTTATGTACGTGCATAGAGTTACCACCTAATTTGCTACACACACATGCACGGAGCACTGAGATATGTAACACACTGCCTAAATACCAATCTTGAGAAATTATGCTTCTCAAAACCAGAAAGCTGATTCGAAAACTACAGATCCAAGATATCACTAGAATTGTGAAAATCTGTAAAACTTTCTTGGAGTTTATCATTTAAGTATATATGAACATGTCTAGATATGCAACTATATGCGTAAGAATACATTCGCAAAACAAAATATACATGTATATGTTTCGTGTATCTTCCGGTGGCTGCAATGGCGTGGCGGAATATATAACTCTCAAGTCAATGGTGTTAAAAAAAATTGTACAATCCACAAAAATGGCGAAATATCGATGTCCACCACTCCAAATCGGATTGAGGGTGAGTTATCCTCCCTATCCCTGAATCCAGAGATGTTTTCTAATACCGCTGACTTGAGAGTTATATAGTCTGACGCACCATTGCAGCCATCGGAAAATACACAATATATATATATATATATATATATTATATATATATATATATATATATATATATATACTAGTATATGCATTTAATAATATATATGTATGTGTGAGCGTTTATGTGTATATGTGTGTGTGTGTGCAGAATGGGCTTCATTCAGGTTCCGTCTACCAAATCCACCCACAAGGCTTGGTCAGTCCAAGATTATTGTAGAAGTCAATTGCCCCAGGTGCCACACAATACACACAGCTCGGGAGGGATGGAAGCAAAGTTAGCCTACCTGGGATTTGAAAGCAGAACGTAAAGAGCCGAAATACCACAGAATGTGGGATAACCAACCGACTTCAATCAAATAATTAACCAAAAATGACGTTGCTCAACAGCTATCACGTGACTTTATTCTTCCAAACATTTTCATCTTTCTTTCACAATATCTTTCTTTCATTCTTTGTTTCTTTCCTTCCTTCTTACCACCTTTATTAGTTTCTTTCCCCTTTCTTTCCTTTTCTTTCCTTTCTTCTTTACTATTTTCAGATTTATATTTTCTCTCCTTTGCTTCCAACTTTATAATTCACTTTGTTCTTTTTATTCGTAATCTTCCGTCTTCATCCTCCACCTCCTCCTCCTCCTCCTCCTCCTCCTCCTTCCTTTATTTTTCTTCATCTTCCTTCTTCTCCATTTTCATCTTCCTTTTGCATATTCTTCTTCATCTTCATTCTGCATTCTCCATCTTTATCTTCATTCTTCTTTTCCTTCGTCTTCATATTTTTTGCTTCAGTTTTCTTCTTCCGCCTCTTCCTCTTCATTCTTCTTCTCCATCTTCATTCTTCATCATCTTTTTCGTCTTTTTCATTCTTTTTCTTTGCCTTTTCTCCTCCTTTTTCTTCTTCTTCTCCTCCTCCTTCTTCGTCTTCTCCTTCGTCTTCTCTTCTTCCGGTTCTTCCCTCTTTAGCTTCTTCTTAATGCCTTCATTTTCGTTCTTAATTTCATTTTATTATACTTTATTTATTTCATTCTATATTATTTTTATGTTAATATATTTTTGTTATTTATTCCAAAGCCAATCAGGATTGCTTGAAAGTGAAGAGCAATCACTGCAGGAAATCAAAGACTAAAAGAGACCATTTAAATGCTAAACAGCATGGAAGATTTAATCTTGGAGTGTTTTACAGAAGGCGATCATTCACATGGAGATTATTGGAGAAGAAGGACAACGACGGCAGCGACCGAATGGATGACAGTTGATTCCAGACAGCAACAACTGACACCACCACCGCCACCCCCACCACCACAGCCGCTTCCACCCCCACCGCTAGCATCTCATGCAACCATCACTACCACAACAATCATCATCAATGCTAGTATCAATACCACCGTCATCATCCACCACACCATCACTGGCACCACCTCCACCACCGCTAATGCTACCATTCCACCATTACCACTGCCACAAACAACAATAACGCCCACCACCCACAACGTCAGCTTGTCTGCCAATTCCACGACGACGACCACCACCACCCCCATCACCACCAACACCACCACCTCCCAAGCAACAACAAATGCCTTGATCACCACCATCACATCCACTAAAAGTTACCATAACAACACCAACACAAATATAACCACCACCGCTGCGCCGCCGCATTCACCAACACCTTTACCAACTCCACAAGTTCCACTACCATCAACAACAGCAGCAAAAACCCACCACCGCCGCTACCACCTCTACGACTACCCATGTTACCACCATTAATACCACTAAGAACGTCGACCCCACCACCACCTCCACCACAATCAACCTCAACACCAACAGCATTACTGGCGTGACTGCTACCGCCACCAAAGCTACACTGACCACCACCACCACCACCACCACCACCGATGCCTCTCATATTACGACCACAATGATCACCACTACAACCTATACAGCATTCACAACCATCACCACTGCCATCATTATCATTAGCAACAACAGCAAGATCATCCGCCTTTCCACTAACGATCACCACATCACCAGCACTCACCAAAGCCCGCCACTATCATCACCAACAGCAGCAGCACAACCACCACCACTACAACCTCCGTCACCTATACTCACTTCATACAACAACTACTACTACCACCACCACCCCATCACCAGCACCACTACCACCACCATCACCATCTCCACAATCACCAATAGCAGCGAATCGAAAGACTCTACGCTATCAAGAAAGAAAATCTCCTCACCTCTCCCTACTATAGCAACACCTTCACTATCCCATCGAGAATTCTACCATAACACCCCACCAACCTCACAGCCACCATCAGTAGCAAAAACTACCACCTCCTCCGTTACCATCATCGTTACAAGCAACACCGCGCCACCGTCACCACACTCAAAAATGGTACCCAGAATAACCACAACCTTGTCCAACTACTAGCACCAACGCAAGCAACAACACTCACCGCCATCTCATACACCACGAACATTTCACCACGAACAAGAGAAACACCATCACCACCTCCTCCTCCATCAAGACAGACACCACCCGCAACACCGTCCTCTTCTCTACAACCAACACACCTCTGACAACACCACCAATGCCAAGCAGCGAAAACTACCACCTACACAACAATCACCACCAGCAGCGAAAACTCTGCAGCTAACAAATACCACCACCACCATCACCAGCAACAACAACACTAACACCAACAAACCCTCTTTGTATTACTTAAATACACATGTCTGATTGTCATCGAAATATTCATAGTGAGGCTTCGACAGAATACTAAACATGGCCAAACTGTGAACTGAACAAGTCTTCACAATTGTTCCCATTGTTTCCTTGCCAACACAAAGAATGGCCCTGCATCATGTATGGAAATGCATCAATTTCTAAATGGCATTTTAATTTACAGGTTTGAAAATAGTGTCGCTTCTTGTGGTGGTTGTATTGCTGTTAGTGGTGGTGGAAAAGTGGTGGTGGTGATTGTGGCAATGGTAGTGAGGAAGAACGATAAATATATATAATACACGACTATACATACACAAACGAAGTAATGAAACGAATAATTGTCACTGGTTCAGAAACAACTGAAGAGGCGAATGATCACCGAAACATCCAGACGCCTCACGTGACCTTAGAGAAAATTGTCCGGCTTTATCTAGATGAGATCGAGATATGAGATCAATTTTTTACGACTGACGAAAATCACCGGTTATCTTTGAACTGTACAAACTTATCGATTCAATATCACGCTATAATAAACTAATTCTTAATGCTTCGGCCTTTGCAGTGCATCGACATCAGAGAGACCGAAACTTAGAAGCCGCTGTTAAACCTCTCCGTGTAAAAATTAATAAACACGATACGATTCTAAAAACTATTGAGTATCACGGCTGTTTGTCCACTGATTTTGCACATTACTTGACTTAAAAAAAAACATACACACTCACGCACATATTCACATACACACACAGGCATATATGCGCACATACACATATATGTTATAAGTATTTTCTTACGACTGTCTGATGATCGTTTACGTGAAACCTCGAGCTTTTGACTTGCAAGTTAAACGAAACGTTAATGTTTTTAATGTCACCTCCTCAAAGTGTCTGTGAAGGTCTCGTGTACAATCCATTCCTCCAAACATGAGTTATATAATCTCCTTGTATCAGCATCATAGTCGTAATGTCATAGATGTAACGACATTGTTGAAATAGAATTAAATAAAATATACTTAATTCATTGTTAGAATAAAAATTTATTCGAAATTCCTGACGTCTAAAACATTTTTATTTACATGTTCTGATTGACTGAAGATAAATCTATAATCAGATTTTATCACTTGAGACTAACATCAAAATTTAAAATCGATTTGTGTCTGTGTGTATTCTCAGAAGATAAACAGTCACAGATTTGGTGAGCAGTTCTTTACTGCTGACAATTCGAATTCCTTTGCAGAATTTTTTTGGGGCTGAATGTGCAGTAAGTTCTAATACCAGCAAGGTTATTTGTGCCTTTCATCCTTCTGGGGTCATGAAATAATGTAACAGTCCCGAGTAAATGATTAGTCGAGTTATGAGACAATCTTCGCTTATATTAGTTTGATAGTGACCTCGAATTTTCGATTTCAGAACTGTCATTAAACTGTGATTTTCTTTGATTCTTTCTTGCTTATATTAATATTTGGTTGTTCGTTATTTTGTTGGTGGAGTAATGTAAATAAGAATTATGTAAAGCGGAAGTAGATTTAGGAAGGAGTAGTGTAGGAAGCGGAGGAGGAAATAGAAAAGAAGAGGAGGAAACTCCGTCTTTGCAGGAAATGGGTAGATAAAGTCGTATAATGAAGAGAGCTACTTTGGTTTGATACAGCGATTTTGATATTATTTACCTTTCATTCATATAAGAAGGTGGAAAAATAAACTGTGCCATATGCAAGTAGCGACCATCTTTGAAAATAAAAATGATTTTTATCCTGTTTTAGTGTTTACAAAACAATGATTAAAGATATGTTTCTTTATTAGCCACAGAGGGCTGAACACAGACGGGACAAATTATATAGAGCTTTTCTTTTGGGGGAGAAAAGTGGGGTAGGTTTTTGATCAAAAGGAATCGTAAAAAGGAAAGAAAAAAAACGATCAATAGGGATCGTGTATCACAGAAATGTCATGATGTAAAGTGTAAAGGGGGAAGCAGATAAGGTTTATCCGTGGAAAGAAATGCCTACGGAAAAAATACGGTAACCTCGGTCAATAATGTCACATGTTAACACATTTATTTGCAAGTAAGTAACTCTCTGTCTTAAAAATTTTCCGGGTTCATAGGATTATGCTCAAGGTGGCTTCGTCATTCATACGTGCCATCCTTGCTACATTCACCCAGCTTTTTTTAAACATTCGCTAGACAAAACTTGCTTCTCTACTCTCACTTTCCTTCTCAAGTGATACTTGAAAACAACTGTTTGCACTAGTGAGGTCTAGCGGAAGTTGAGGTTTGTGTTATTTTATCTTTCTGTCAAGAAATTTTAAACTTCGACCAAAGTGATTGTGTTGTTATAAGCACTTATTAGGGTTTTCAAATCTGCATATGCTTGTTGCAATTTCTAGCTATAATACAAAATAAATGTAAGCGAAATGCATGCATTTATCATAAACTATAATCCAGATAAACCCATAAAGATTATGTATTTTGCCAAACTTTTTCCATTGACGGATCCTTTGAAGTCAGAATCAAGTTCTTCCTTGTAAAAATTAATAAAATGGTACTCTACAAAAACGTTTCGAGCAGTTCTTTTATCTTAATTGATATTTGTTTTATATATATAAACACACATACAAACACACACACATCGGTTGTAGATCATCCTCATTATTCTTTGCAATGATATATGAAACCCATTAAATACACTTAAATACTAATCTCTCCACCCTGAAGACAGAGGCCAGGTTTACAGCAATGTTTATATGCATCCACTAATGGTTGCGTATTCTTGACATTTTGCACATTCCATCTGCCAACACGACAACTATTACATAATCCGATTCCCCAGAAACAGCCGGTTCTACTCTATGTAAATCCGGTCTGTAAATATTATATCTTCTGTCTTATACACGAATGCTCATCGTTTGAATTTTTTCAGTTTTTGTTTCTTTGTTTATTGGAATCATTACGTCCATATCAGCTCACCTGGACTCCTCTTAAATATATTCTTTAAATCACGACCTTAGTCCTCGATGAACATAAATAGTAAATTCAAATCATTTGAGCACTGCGACGTGTTTTCTATATCGAGCATCTCTGAATCTCACCTGTTGACTCTCTCTCTCCCCCTGTAGACACACACACACACACACACACACACAGACGCACACACATTTATGTTGATATACAAGACAAGGAGAAGATCCATTGATCCCAGTGCAGGAAATTGGTAAGAATCAGGTAGTCTATGGCAAGGATAGAAACAAAAAGTGGACCGTGTACGGTCAGGAACAATAATTTATTGCCGTCGAGGGTTACGCACTTTTCCCCATATCGAAGTTACGAGCAAATTCGATAAGCTCAAAGTTTCTCTCTAGCTCAGGGTTAGCAACGAGTTGCAATGAATGCGCGATATATATATATATATATATATATATATATATATATATATATATATATATATTTGTGAGCGTGCGCATGTGTATAAATTTGTGAATGTATTTGTATATCATTTTATTCTATATTTTTTTGTTCATTGAAGGTATCAAAACTTTTGATGATAAGAACTGCTACACCTCATATCGAACCCCGTATTACTGCATACATATTTCATTTCCTCTTTGATAATGGTAATTCCTTAGAAATATGAATAATGTGACAAATTCCGGTTTGATTCTGGTGACTGAACCGTAAAATACCGAGTGCTATCTCGGTACGATTCCACGTCAGTTTTCACAGAGCATGGAAGACAGATGAGAGATGGGAAACGAGGTAGGTTGCGAGCGAGGGAAAAAATATGAGACGTGATTCTGGTGAGATGTAGAAGAAAAAGTAGGAATGGTGAGTATTACAAAAGTATGATTGTTATGGATGTGTGACTGTGTAAGACACACAGACAGACAAAGCTAGAGAGAGAGAGAGAGAGAAGAGAATATTTGAGAGATAGAGGAGGTCCAGAATCGTGTATGCTGATAGAGAGAAAATATAAACCTGTGGAGAAAGGATGATGAAATTAGATAGATAGATATAATGATAGAAAGACAGACTGGTAGAAAGAAAGACAGGTAGAATGAAAGACAGGTAGAAATATAGGTAGAAAGATAGAAAGATAGATAGGTAGAGAAAGAGAGAGAGAGAAGAGGGGGTTGGGAGACAAAGAAAGAAAGTGAGGTTGAATGAGAGAAAGGATGATTGGGTAATAAAGTGGGAATGAAGGAGGAAAAGGGGAATTCAGAAGAGAGAAGAAAGTTGGGAGAGTGTCAGAGGTAGAGAGAGAGAGAGAGTGGGAGTGAAAAGGGGAAAGCGAGAAAGAGAGGAATTAAAGATTTGTAGACATCTAAATGCTGTGAGGCAGTGAGAGCTAGAGAGAGAGAGAAAGAGAGAGAGAGAGAGTGTGTGTGTGTGTGTGGGAATATGAGAAAGAGTAGGCAGACATATTCAAATGCTGACCGAGCGAGGTATAGAGAGACTGTGTAAGAGAGAGAGAGAGAGAAACGAAGATAGTGAAAGGGAGAGAGACAGAGAGAGATCGAGAGAAAAAAACATCAATAGATAGTTAGACAGACAGAGAGACAGAGAGACAGACATACAGAGATAGATAGATAGATAGATAGATAGATAGATAGATAGATAGATAGATAGATAAATAGAGGGAGAGAGAGAGAGATTCTCAGATATTGTTAAATGGGGACGAAGAAAGACAGAAATACATAGAAGCAAATAAATAAACCCCACCCCACCCCATAAAAATAAAACACAACAAAATAAGAAATTCTATTGATTCGCTCTGGTTTCGTCTTAGAATAAGGCAATCATGAAATACCATTGATTACATCCAAAAAGGATTACATTAATCGAAGACGTTTGTGAAACTCCTCCTGCTATGTTTCGTATGCGGAATTGCAGCCTGTGTTCGGGTTGCTAAAAATAACACCTAAATTCTCACAAAATCACATGTTACCGTCTTCAAAAACTGAAACAAAATGGGCATAAGTGACTTTTACTAAGACAAAAGGAATAGATGGGTTTGGTTGGAGCTATTTTTGATCATATGTCTGTGAAAGCAAGGCTGACTAGACAAGGGCTACATCACAACACCACTCATACATGCACAACATTACTCATATGCGCAACACCAATAAATGAAATGGATCTCAGTTGTTTTCGAAGATGACCACCAAGTTGCTTTCTAATTAAATTGATATCTCTCTATGTACAGTCACGTGTGCCCTTCATGCCCACACAGAACCAGTGTAACACTGTGTGTATGAGAGGGTTGCCACTCTTCATTTTACGGCCACATCCGGTCAGATGCCCTTCATTCACAAGGCTTGGATCGATGCAACACTTAATCTTTAATATTTTACATATTTCATTTATTCGAATGCGGCCATGCTGGACCATCGTCTTGAAAGGTTGTAGCCGAACTTATCAACTTAATCTTTTAATGCCTGGTACTTAATGTATCGGTTTCTATAGTCGAACCCCTAAGTCAACACCGACTAGCAAGCAGGTTACTGGGGAACACAAAAGACCCAAAGACACGCACACAAGCGCGTGCGCCCAGGTTCGCACGGACATAACGTCAACAAGTGTGTACGGGAAGGTCAGCTTCAGAATGTCTCTGATCACAAGTCTATTCCAACTGGCTTAACCTGTCACAAAACAGCATTATAGGCAGTACACACGTGCAGTAGCGTGCACTGCAAGCCAAGTTTTACGGAATGTCGTTGCTGATAACAAGTCTGCTCCCACTGGAACAAAGCTATGGTTAATAACATCCCAATTAAACAGCATCATACGCACTAGACACACACACACACACACGCACGCACTCACACATCCATAAATAAGCACCCACATTGATCTGATGTGAAATATAAGACAAATTTGCCGTGTGTGTGTGTGTGTGTGTACGTATTACATTATCAGCATTATTGGTACGATTGCCCACGGAAGTGACGTATAGCTGTAAGGACTGGAACAGAGAAACACAAGATTTCCGCCATATTGCAAACTTCAGCAGAAATCATTTTCTTTTTGGATGTAAACATTTGTCGACTTAGCAAAATTTTGCAGCAAAGAGAACGGAAGAAATCCTATCGAACGGGAAAATGTAACATTACACACTTCCGGGAAATATTTTTTTGAAGAAAATGTCTACGAAAACGTGATTGTACTTTGATTTTGAGATGTCTTTTCTTGTTCATTTTAGTTTTTGGTAAAACCAGAGTTTAGGTTTCTAAGAATATAAAAAATACAACAATCTTTCATGAATCAAAGGCCTTCTCTAGAATTTTGCTGCTGTGTAGTTAGCGACCGCATTTTAGAGTGATGGAGTTGAAGGCATCGAAATAATGATCGTAATCTTAAGCTCTGGATGACAGAAGAACAGAAAAATGTCAGAGGATGGATGCTGCATCGAGATTAATAATAATAGCAATAATGATAATAATTTCAAATTTCGTCAGAAAAACAGATATTTTGGGGGGAGATGTATCGATCATATTGACCCCAGTGTTCAACTGGTACTTAATTTATCAATCCTGAAAGGGTGAAAGGCAATGTCAACTTCAGCGGAATTTGAACTCAGAACGTAGGCATTTCGCCCGGCGTGCTAACAAATCTGCCAGCTCACCGCCTTAACACCACCACCACCGTAAGCGGAAAAACTAATAACAGAACATGGAATTCTAGGAAAACATGTATCACTTCCTGACATCCGACGGATAAGCATCGCTAGAATATAGCCTATACATGCACTCATACATACATATATACTTGCACATGTATGTATATATATATATATATATTTATATATATATATATACACACACGCACAAACACGCATATGTTTATATATATACAAATCCATGCATAAACAGATAGAGCCACACATGAATGAACATATATCAGATTCGATAAACATCAAAACCACCGGTTCATTGTTGTATTGTGCACTTTTAAGTTTTGCTATCAAAATGTAAAAAGATATTAAATATACGTACATATGTAAATACATGTATACGTACATTATATATATATATATATATATATATATATATATATATATATATATATATATATACATACATACATATAAACAAACATACATAAATACATATCTTTGATAGAATACTATCCATACATGCATGCATATATACACGTATATATATACGCTTGTATACTTGTGTATATAAATGTATATATGTATAAAAATTATGCATATATGTATATTTATATAAATATGCATATTTATATCTTCATGTATGTAGATACATGTTCACACACACACACACACACACACATATATATATATATAACTTATAGATACAAATGTCTATATTTGTATGTATGAATGTATGTATCCATCGATCTCTCTGTCTATCTCTCTCTCTATATATACATAAGTATACACACACATATATAAATCTATATCTTATATATACATTTATGTACCAATACATACATGCATGTTATATATATATATATATATATATATATATATATATATATAATATACATACACACACACATTATCATCCTGTGTACCCACACAGATGCATATTCGCTCATGACACTTGAGTATCCTCGCCTTTCAGACATTACAGACAGAATTTATTGCCATTTTCCGTAGAATAATGGACTCGGAATATAGCGTCATCTTATTGTCTGCCATAAGTTTTAATGTGAATATACGTTGATCGTTACACACGCATACACATGTATGTATGTATGTATGTATGTATGTTTGTATATATAATTTTCTATCTTTTATCATTCACTTCTTACAGTCGTTAGATTACGGCCATGTTGGGGACCATCTTTAATCTCCTATGGGTAGATAAACACACCAACACCGTTTGTCAAGCATTGGTAGTAGACAGAGACAACCCAAATACATACAGAGATATACGATGGGGTTTGATTCGTTTCACCTCTACCTAATACACTCCAAAGTCTTTCGTTGGCTCGAGCTTATGGTAGACCACACTTGGCCAAGTTGTCACAGAGTCAGTCTGAACGAGGAACCATCTGGTCGGGAATCAAATTTATAAATACAAATCTCTCTCTCTCTATCTTATATATATATATATATCTTTAAGTCGCACTTATGTTCCTGGGAATATTTACCTAAATATGTGGGGTGCGACTTATAAGCGCATCCCATAAAGAAATCTTTCGATGTTTTCTAGGTACAAGTCACGTCTGAAGTTCCGACACCTGGAATAACCGAAAAACCGCAAATAGCTAATTCCGAAGCCGAGAATTACACGGAAAACGATCTTTACATATATTTCTTTACTTCTGTAAGAATGAAATAAACAATTAATTTTTAAAACGTGAATTTAATACTTGTTTCTTTTTGCACCGTACCGGTCTTTCTTGAATTCGACGTCATGTTGTTTGTTAAGAGGAAGAGGAATTCTTATGATATCACTTTCAAGCTGAAAACTGTTGAAGACACAAAGTTGCATTGAAATCGAGATGCAGAAAGAGAATTTGGGGTCTGATGAGTCCCAATGAGGAGATTATATTGAGAGACTGGGTGACTGAACTACAAACGAATGGTTTTGTCACGAGAAACATCATTAGATTGCGGCTCTCCAAGTGACTAAAGAACATGGCATATCCGATTTTAAAGCATGCCCTGGCTGTTGTACGAGGTTTATGGAACGCCACAATCTAACACTGAAAGAGAGGACTCATATCTCACAGAAATTACCACCGACGTAGACAGCAAAGTTGATTCCTTCCATCAGTATGTAACAGACCTTCGAAAGATCCACGAGTTCGACTTGGAAGCTAATGATTAATATGAACGAGACACCTCCGTTTTTTTCCATATGGTTGAAACTCGGACAGTCGATGTTAAAGGATAAAACACAATTTCGGTAAAAACTACGGGGAACGACAAAGCCAACTTCACTGCAATTTTTTATCGAACTTTGCTCTCCAACATCAAAAACGTCGCTACAACTTATAGTCGGGTCAATGATAAAATTCCAAATTTGAACCTTGTATGTCTTATAGACGAGGACGTTTTATAGTCGTGTATATACAGTATATATGCAAGCGTGCGCGTGTATTTCCATTTCTCTGTTTTATGTGTTCGGGTTTGTAAGCGCAAGCAGATGCATGAGAGTTGTGTGTTTTGTGGTGAGGCAACGACCTGATGCTGATATCAAAGAATTCAACTTTTGCCAGTGAATAGGAAAAAATACGGGATAGTGTGATGCTGATAATTATGTAGAGAATGTTGAGGTGGTGGTGAGAAAAACAGCAATAATAATGAGACAATGTTCTGAGTTCAAATACTATCAGCGTCGTCTCTGCCTTTCATGACTTCGTGATTGATGTCGCTCAAGCACAAATTCTTAATTTTATTTAATTTGCCACAAGGGCATTATCAAGCACAACTTCTTATGAATCTTAGACATGATTTAATTATGTACGTCGATAAGCTTTCCTATCTCGGATACTGAATTACCAACGAAGGTGAAGCAGAAGTTGAAGTCCAGGCCAGGATAGGTAAAGCAATATCAATATTGTATCTTTTAAAAAGGTTAAGGACCTTCAGTGACTGAGTAAATTCCGGGAACGAGATTCGTTCTTTATGCCCGCATTTTAATACATATCTCTTAGCATGAACTAAAGCCCTCCTCCCCCGGACACATAATAAACTACTCCAGTCTCGTTTACGTAACTGGTTATCCCTCGTGTCTTCTGCTTGTGATTTTTCCTTCCTGGTCAAGCGTCAACTGGCTTCAACCCAGTTGAGAAACAGTCTTCATTTAATTATCAGCTAGAAAAATGGCAAAATAAGTGAATATTGCAACCAGGAGAATTGGCTTAGTGTATCTCACAAGCCTTGTGACTTTTTGCTGTCAGAATATCTGAGCTGATCGAGTGCTTTGCTACTTGCTGAAACGTTACCACACAGCACGCATACACACACACACACACACACACACACATATATGTGGGAAATGAAAGACGGAAGATGGAGTATACGAACATTTATTATTAATCACGACAATATATATTTCTGAGCTTTTGTGTATGTATAACTATTGAATATATATATGTATATATGTGTGTGTGTGAGTGTGTGTGTGTAATTTTACGATGTATGAGGTTTATGGTGGCCGTGATTGTAGTTGAATGCAATTAGAACTAAAGATTTGTCTGACAGGAGATTGAAATTGTGAAAGAGAAAAACAAAAAGGAAGGATGCAAAAAATAAAAATGGAGTTGTTTTTTTTTCTTGCAAATGTAGGCGATTCTGTCTCCGACGCTACAATATATCTAAGGTGACAGAATATATAATAATAATTTAAATTATAGTATCATATTACTATGAATTATTCACAATTTCATTTGAGCTTAGAATAAAAATGATTTGAAGAAAGATTCAACTCAATAATAAGACTTCGCAGTATATTGAAATTTAATTTGCAGTAAGAAAATTTCAGGATCACAATCACCTGACGTCATATCTAGCACTAATTAAATACATGTATGCATACATGCATACACACACACACACACGTGTGTGTGTGTGTGTGTGTGTGCATTACATGTGTTGTTGTTTTTTATGCTACGTTATATATTCAAAAATCAATTGAACGGTAGACTGAATTATTTCTCAACGATTATGGTAAACTATGAATATTAAACTTTTACAAGGAAAAGGTTGACAGTGATGTCGAGGTTCTGATTGCTTGCCTTCGTCAGACTACATATATATATATATGAATTCTTCATTACTACAATTATATACATAGAGAAATATAATCTAATAAAGTTATTTTTGTATTCATATATAAACACTCATCTAACTGTTTCGATCTATATACATATAGGTATAATACACGTATTAAAGACAGGCACGTATTAAAGACGCGCGCGCGCGCGTGCGTATATGCTATATACTTAATTGATTTTTGTGGGCAACTATGTGCTTGTAAAATTAAGATATTAGATGTTCTTCATCATTTCATCTGTAATACCTATAAACCGTGTCACTACGAGTTTGGATTCTATAAAGGTGATTGCTAACTCAAAGCTAATTACGAGGACGTTACATGAATTCACAAGTTGGAAAGTATTTGGCTTTCTGTATTTCACGTCAGTCTTGCTGCTTTATGACGTATTTTCTACACTTATGCTATGACTGTTATAGATTTCCAGTTTGTTCCACTTACACTTTTGTTTACGTGCTGTTTTAGTTGCAAGGCAAAGGCTTATCAGAGTCGAAAGGTATTTTGCTATAAAAGATTTCACTTGTGAATCAAAGAGTCTGGAAACCATATCATATCACAATGCCGTCCTTTAGTTTTCGCATCAAACATTAGAGCGAGTATTTGATTTTTCCTTCGAACTCGTCACCAACAAAGATGCCGCTTCACCATGGGTGATGCCTAACAGAATATTTCTTTATTGGTGGGAACGCTGGAAATTCGTCTGTCAAACAAATTGGTGTTCAGGGACAGGATTCCACGTGAATATAAAATTGTTTCATTCGTCTGGAATATTACAAAATTTGTGTAGGCAAGTTGTTTGATAGAAGATAACACAGAAATGGCGGCTTGCTCTATTTCCTTAACTACTCTCTGTTACATTACTCTGATCGCGATCGTTTCGGATGTGTCATCCCTCAACAGACATCAAATTTTCCAGAGTCTCCTTCAGACACCATCTTCCCTTCAATACCACGCCTTGCTTCCTTTCCTTCCTTCGACGGATCGATCTACCTTAATCGTACGTAGGTCATCTACGAGGGATGTTCATTCAAGATTTCCCCTGACCCATTTCTCAAGGAATGGGATGAACGAAGCTTGGCGTAATTATTAGTCCTTCCCTATATGGCCACCACCACGGGTGAGGTAATTCTCCCATCATTTTATGCAGCTGTGAAGATCTCGTTTATAGAAGTCAGTAGGTTGCGTCTGGAGCCAAGACTTTACCTCGGAAATAAGTTCATCATCCGAAAAGTGCTTCCCCTCCAAGAAAGACTTCATGGCTGGAAAGAAGTGGAAGTCAGATGGTGTGAAATCGGGAGAGTAAGGGGGATGGAGAAGTATTTCATAGCTGCAGGAATGTGCTTTCATCTGGGAAACATGCGCATTGTGAACTGGGGCGTTGTCTTTGAGGAGGTGAACATCACTGGTGAGTATGCCACGCCCTTCTGCTATGATGGCGTCCCGCAATTTCTGCAGTAGCGAGGCATAATATGTGGTGCCCTTTGCCAGAAAATCCATCAACACTACTCCACGCTTGTCCCACAAGTCTGTGAGCATCTCCTTGCCTGCTGAGTGTTGGACATGAGGTTTTTTTGGAGGTGGTGAGCATAGGAGATGGATTTCGTATAAGTCTTTTATTAGGTGCAACACGTTTCGACATATCAGCCTGGGTCTCTTCAGGTTCATTGATAAAGAAGTCTCAACAGAGAATTTTCGGGTCGGCTGGCTAGTTGTTACATGCGCATCAAGTTAGGGAATCAATGAAAGCAAATGATAAAGAATCACAAAAAAAAAAAATAAATTCAAATATGAACGTGGAAATCTTGCGTTCCAGTTGAGGTCAAATGACCTGATCAGCTTTCACTGACACAGGAACAAGAAAGTAGGAGAAAGGAAGATTAAAACTTAGACAAGTAGGTTCATGTTCGTGCATATACATACAGACGGACAGAAATGTCAGACACAAGTATATATTTATACACATACACACATACACACGTATATCCACACACACACATATATATACATAGGAATACACACACATATATATACATAGGAATACACACATATACATACGTATACACACACATATACATACATATATATATATATATATATATATATATATATATCCTTAAATCCTTAAAAATGTTTTAGCCCGAAGGCCGCGGCCATGCTGGGGCACCACCGCTGAATGAGCCACACTAGTTTGTGAATCCACCTCTGATACGTGGCACTTGATCAACAAGGGAGTTCGATGCTGCTGCCCGCATCCGCGTCTCCTGTCGTGAGGTAGGTTCATCTGGGACTTCCAACAAGAAGAGATCCAGTTTAGTTTTAAAGAAACCCACATCCACACCATGTAAGTCTCTCAGGCATTTAGGGAGGATGTTGAAAAGCTGTGGTCCTCTGAAACCCAAGCTGTTGCAGTATCTGGACCTGTATTTTGATGGTGATGTTGGAATCCTTGGCACCACGCAGCGGCGCCCCGTTCTGCGGTTGGAGTAACTTTGAATGCCAAAGTTTGGGACAAGACCCTCCAGGATTTTCCAGATGTATATCACTGCATATCTCTCCCGCCTCCGCTCCAGGGAGAAGAGGTAGATAGATAAATACATACATACATATATACATAGTTAGATATACATATATACACATATATATGTAAGTACACATCCGCATATACACAAATATACATAAAGATGCATATAGTTACGTATATGTATGTATATAAATGGGTAATTATATATCTATGTATGCATGTATGTATATATTTATGTCCATACTAGCATATTTAGCTTTACAAATTAGGATTATTTCAGTGTCTTTGTACAAACAAACGGCGAAATATAAATATACACACATATATGTGTATGTATAAAAAATACATATATATGTGTGTGTATATATATATTCATAGATAGAGAAATAGATAGATTCAGAGATGGATAGACAGAGAGATCTAACGCTAAACAAGCATTGCACTGTAAATGAACTTCAATAACATCTGAAGAAAGCATTGTTTTATGAAGGAAAAAAAATACAGAGACAAAGCAAAAACAAATATAAATATACAGCAAAATATATTGACACAATTTGTTTATTTTCTTGCAAAGAGACGTTAGATTACGCATGCACACACACTCACACACATACGCATATACATATGTATATACTCATATTCATACGTATACACATATTATTAAACACTGACAGCTACACACACACACACACGCGCACTCAATATGTATGTGTGTGTGTATATATGTATGTAAGTATATATATATATATATATATATATATCCTTACATACATATATATATATATACATAATTATGTATGTATATATGCATAAATATATCTATGTATGCTTATGCAAATATATATATATATATATATACATATATATGTATATGTATGTATACATAAATATGTATGTGTGTGTATATATATATATACATAAATATATGTTTATATAAAAATGTATGTGTATATATACATAAATGTATATGTTTATGTAAATATATATATATATATATATATATATATATATATATATACACGCACATAAATATATACACAGGTTTAAAACTAATCACAAAACTGCAGGTCTAAAAATCAACGCACAGAAACACAAGTATATATACACACACTCACTAACATAAATGTACACAAAAATATACGCTTAGCGACACATAAATATAAATGTAAACACGAGCATATTTATGGATGCATATTTACACCACACATTAAGAAGATACAAGAACAATGAAAAATCTTCAGCGATAAACAGACACACACACACACACACACACACACACACACACACACACACACACGAAAGTCTCCATTGCTACGGCCTGTCTATCTGTTTGTTCGTCTGGTAGTTATTCACAAAGAAAACTTCACATTTACATACATTGGAATTAGTCTTATGTAAAACAAACACACGCAACAATGGGCTGTGTAGGTTCTTGTTTAATGAATGTATGCTTCACCAATGCCTATTGATCTTTGCAAAGAGAATAAAGCAGCCTAGCTTTATGAAGATACATTTTCCATTTTAATTAATATTAAGATAATAGCAAAAGATATACACAAGCAAATATACTGAGCTGACATTTACAAATACACACACGCACACACACACATATATATATTCGGTGATGGATGTGAAGACACAGGCGTACGTGAACACAGACCTACACAAAGACATATAGATGTACGTTTTTCTAACCTCACCACTCACTCACCACACCAAGATTCTATTGAAGTACTTATGTTTGTCAGATCCTTTATGTTTTCTTTATCCGCATATACATGGATACGTAGCTGTATATATATGTGTAATGGCATATAATTATTAATATATAAATAATATAAAAGTACACAGAGATATGAATGCATGTATGTATGAGTGTATATATATATACATAAATATATATATATGCACACATATGTATGTATATATAAATATAGTATATATATATATATATATATATATATAATATATATATATATATATACATACAAGCATAGACAGAGAAGACAGACATATGCAATCATATATATATATACACACGCTCATATATACAAATATATCGATGCATATATGTGAACACACCCTCACACAGACATATTTATAGATAGATAGATAGAGAAATACATACATACATTAGTACATACACACATACATATATACATACATGCATATATACACACACATACATATATACATTCATTCATACATACACACATACATATATACATTCATACATACACATACATGCACACATCAATACATACATACACACACACTTTTATATACATATATTCGCATATATGCGCCTGTGTGTCTTTATTTGTGTGGTTGTGTGCGTAGAGTTTGCTCGATTCAAACTTCTTCATCGACCTCCAACAGAAAAACCTCATTCATTTATTTAGCGATCATAAATCCATGAACCGATGCAAACATCGAGAAACACGGCGGCATCTGTGTGAAGGAGCCTCATGTGAGGATGCAAGATATATTGTAGAAGAACAAAATATTTATTGATTATACAGTCTGAGTCATCAGGTTTGTACTCTAACAGCAGCTGGTACTACACAACCTATGGATGCATTCAGAATCATTTACACACACACACATACGTGTGCATGAACGTACATACGTAATACTTAATGAATTCCTACCTACTGCATACATGCACACATACACATGCATGTCTATATCTGTCTTTCTATTAATATTATATCTATAGCTATCCATCTATCATCTATCTATCTATCTATCTATCTATCTATCTATCTATCTATCTATCTATCTATCTATGTGTCTATCTATCACATCTCTCTCTCTGTCTATCTATTTATCTATCTATCTGTCTGTCTGTTTATCTATCTATATGTCTGTGTATTTTTGTAAATATGTATGTGTAAATGTATGTATATTACACACACACACACACACACAGATACAAATTATGAGAGCTGCATGGAACGGATATATATTCGACAAAAAAAAAAACAGATATCAAAAACAAAAGCAGCAATAAATGTTTATGCTTTATCGGAAACGAACCCGAGATGAAGCGATGGACATAAGATTTCCAAGGTCGATGACAGTTGCAATATGATCATTATTACTAATGACACTACTCAGAGAAGTGAATCTGTCAGCAGTATCGCTATGTTGCTTGCAAATCATTGTCAATATCTTCTTCTCAGGAGGGAAGGCCCAAATAATAGAGCCGCCGCGGCCCTCCTCCACTGCGCGACCCCTGCTACTAGGTTCTTTGATGCCATCACTAAACCTGTTTGTTTTGTCCTCCTCTTGTTCTTCTGCAGCACCTGATAGCAGGAACTTCTCAAGATCTTGCCATCAGAGTTTATCACCAGTGAAGGTCCATTTTCTTTCCGTGATAGTGTTTAACTTTCCTGGCAAATGATCTTGCGAAGGACCCACTCATGATTTCCTTTATTCGTCCAGCTTATTCTGCGAATGCGTCTAAAATACCGTTGTTGAAATGCTTCAATTTTCCTTTTTATCAATTTCCTTTATAATACAGCATTCATCTTCATATATGGTACTGCTAAAATATCAATGAAACCCCGTAATCTAGAAACCAATAAACAAGCATTATTCTTATGAGAATTGGAATCCCTATGAAGGACAATCATGCAATATCTATGCCAATGTATTACATAAACAAAAACCGAACATTAACCAAGATACTAAGAAACCATAAACAAGTTCAAACGAACAAAGGAAATCTTAGAACCACAACAACAAAATAAGATACAAAACAATCACCAGTCACATCCAATGTATACCCCATAATCGGCCACATAACGATTATCACGTAGATGCATAGGAAAATACATGCGTGCACAAAATGCATACTTGTATGTACGTGTAAAGGGCGTATAACGTAAGCCCTGTAATGTAAACGGATCGAAAATAACCAACATAGTCAGGTTTACGAAACCTTTTTCATTATCTGACAAATCACAGATTGAGGGGAAACCGCCTGTTAGATATTTCATAAAATTTTCTTTTTAATTCTAATCGTAAATTTAACTTGTATCACAAGTAATAGAATACATTTTAGTTTAATCACCAAAGAACGTGACTGAAAACAAGACACTTGCAAAAAATTAGCAAATGCAAAGAAATCGAAATTCATTAAAATGTTTTTTTATTGTGGTTGCAATATCGATTAATTTGAGGTATATAATTAGCATAAAATATATATTTATGCCAGAATATATTGTTGTTTTATTAATATTTTATATTGTACTTTGGTTTTAAGTATTTATTATTCGATAGTTATTGCTTAAAGTTTATTTAATTCTTTGAAATAAATGCGTTTTTAATGTTAAATTAAGCGACGAATCAATTATCTCCCTTGAGACTTGACTTACAATATGGAGAATGTATTGCATCTGTTGCTAAGTTCTGCTTGCCCAGTGATGTTTTCTTATCATCAAAAAGAAAGTAATTAAATAATCAGCTTCTGAGTAAGAAAAAAGTAAAACGAAAACCATAATAGAAAGCGGAAATGAAAACATAAAAAAAAGAAATATAAATATAAGAAAAAAAGAAACGAAAATCTAACAAAAATAGAAACAAAATCATAATTTCCATTTTATTACTGTTACCGTTCGTTTTTCTTTTCTCTTTTGGTGAGGTGTGACAATAAAGAGAGAAACGTTGCTAACTTAAATGAGAGATAACTGATCACTCTTTCTCCCTCTCTCCCTATATATATATAATATATATATATATATATCTATATATATAATATATATATATAATAATAATAATATTAGGGAATATATCCAAATTTACAGGGAAAAAAATCAGATTTAGGATTAAATCCAATTTTATAGTAAAATATTATAAATATTATTTGAGACAAAACCACTATTTTGCAAAACAAACAAGAAAGACTTAATCAATACATAAAATTTAATAAATAGTCAAAAAAACCGCCACTACAATCGTTTCTTGTCTTGATCGACAATCTTCAGGTGGACTTCCAATAATTCAACTGAATTATTGGAAGTCCACCTGAAGATTGTCGATCAAGACAAGAAACGATTGTAGTGGCGGTTTTTTTGACTATTTATTAAATTTTATGTATTGATTAAGTCTTTCCTTGTTTGTTTTGCAAAATAGTGGTTTTGTCTCAAATAATATTTATATATATATATATATATATATATGTATGTATACATATATATGTGTGTGTGTGTGTGTGTATACGTGTCTATGTTCGTTTGTGTGCGTGCGTGTGTATGTATGCATATATATAAACACACACACACACACACACATATATATATATATGTATGTATGTATATATATACTCACATAACATATATGCACGTATATGTACACATTCGCCCACACACACATTTATGTATGTAGATGTATAGAGAGATAGAGACATGTTATAATTACAAATATTATACGTAGATAAAGACGCCTTCAAATATCTCTCTCTCTCTCTCTCTCTCTCTCTCTATTTATGTGTGCATGTTTATAAGAATGTATATGAATTCTCAGATTCAATTACTCTTATTCTGTACCCCCCCTCTCTCTCTCTGTATATATATATATATATATATATATACATACTCACAAAGACATATACACATATGTGTATACATAATATATATGTAGTTACCTCTTATATTACTTATTCTCTCTCTCTCTCTTTCTCTCTCTCTATCACTTACTCAGTTTGCACACAGAGAGATACACATTCTGAGTACGAAGACTGTTAAACGTGGAGTCGCATTGAGAAAATGGATTGCAAGACAGAATAAGAAGAAATGAAATATCAGAGAAGGAATATACGTATGTTTATATAAGAGTATACACCGAAAGAAAGTATGTGTTGAACAGACTTAGCCAAACACATCTGAGTGATTGATAAAGCGAATGATTGAACAAATGATTTGTTGGGTAAATAACTAACCAATGGACGAATAATAATGATGAAGTGAGACTGAAACAATGCCTGTATTTATTGGCGTCATGACCCTCCTCAGCTACGACAAAATACATGTGTAGATGTACCTGATGGGACCCAGACTGCAAAATTGATGCAGCACAACATGTTGAGAGGAATCCCACCTATAGGTGACAATAGCAGGATGGGTCGAAACGACCGTTGTATGAAATAGAGATTAATACCAAATCCATCTTCTTGTTACTTAAGAAATTATAAATATAAATATAAATATATATATATATATATATATATATATGTGAATAAATAAATAAATGGAGTTGAACGAAGATGTTAATAGAATTCCTTTACTTTCGACATATGTTTCGAAGACAACATGGTTTCGAAACATATGTCGAAAGTAAAGGAATTTTATTAACATCTTCGTTCAACTCCATTTATTTATTTATTCATATATAACACACCAATTTTTGCACATGAACCCGGAGTTTCTATCTTTGAATAGGTCGCTTCAACCGTGTTTCTGACGTGAATTTGCTACCCTGGTATCGGTTCATCGAATTTTCCATGTTGACGGTAAACACAGGATAATTCATTCACCCATCGAAATATATATATATATATATATATATATATATATGCGTATGTGGTTGAGAGAGCCTGACAACTGGTTGGCAAGTTTACATCGAAGAACGAAGCGGTTCGACAAAAGCGACTGTTAGAATACCTGGCTGAAAAATAAGTGCTGGCCTTGATTTGTGCGAATAAACCCTTCTCAGGGTATCTCAGCATGGTTTCATTCCAATGAGTGGACCAGGTGAAAGGTAAAAGACACAGTTCTGTGGGCAAATGCTTGTGTTTATAAATATGAATTTATACGAATAAAGTTTCATGTAGAGTAACTTAGCAGTTTAGCAAAACAACTCTAGTTTCATGTAGCAAAAGGAAACACGTGATTTCGTATAGAAATCTGTTATTTAAGGCGGCGAGATGGCAGAAATGTTAGCACGCCGGACGAAATGCTTAGCGGTATTTCATCTGCCGTTACGTTCTGAGTTCAAATTTCGCCAAGGTCACCTTTGCCTTTCATCCTTTCGGGGTCGATAAATTAAGTGCCAGTTACGCACTGGGGCCGATATAATCCGTTTGTCTGTCCTTGTTTGTCCCCTCTATGTTTAGCTCCTTGTGGGCAATAAAGAACCCAGAAACACGGGTTGCTCTGCATCAAATAAAAGACTTACATGCATTGAGTACTTTCAATTACTGAACGAATGAAGTATGTATGTATGTATGTATGTATGTTTGTTTGTATGTATGTATCTGTGTGTGTAATCAGGCTTTCTATCAATCCTGCCGTTCTCCTATTCCGCCGTTTTCCTGTCACTCAAGTGAAATACTTGAAATAACCAACAGCAATCCTCTATTCCCTTTCTCTTTGCCTTCCCCCCCTCTCCATACACATATACACCTCATTCCACTCCTCAATGCTACTCAACGTTTTCCTTCATCCTTACAAGTACCTCTCGTATCCCTCTTCTTATCCACTCTCTTCGCCTCCGCTTTCTCCTCCCACTACTCCATTCTTATGAACGTGGATAATAATGATGTCTGGTGGTTGATCCATGCATAAAGGGCTGGCTGGCCGGTTGGCGTGATGGTTGGCTGGTTGTCTTGTTTTATGGTTGGTTGGTTGGCCGGTTGGTTGAAACATAGTAAACGTATTGGTTTATTTTGTATGAAGATTAGCAATCACAGGAAACTAAGTTAAGTCCTATTGATTTTTTCAAGAGTGATTGATTGATTGAGCGATTGATTAAGTTAACGCCACAATGAAGAAGCGCTTACATACCAAGACATAATATGCCATACACAGATATATACACACGCAGAGACACAGCAACACACACTCTTTCCCACACGCACGTACATGAACACAATCACACACACACACACACACGTACATACGCATGTATGGCAGTGATTATCAGTAAGTCTGTATTTAAAGTATAGGTATCTTATATACATACACAGATACACACAAACACACACACACACACACATATATATATATATATATGCATATTTATATATATATTTACATGTATATATATGTATGTATGCATATTTGTATGTCTATATGTATAAATGCATATTGTGCGCATGAATATATGAAAAACCATTTTGACAATATTCATATTCACAAGTATTTTTGTCTGGTCATATGCTATAATAAAAGGAGCTGAAACGTCCCAAAAGCTGTTACTCAGTCTCACGTTCCCGTTTGTCAAAACTGTACGACGAACGGAAACGTGAAACGCTGAGTAACAGTTTTTGTGATGTTTCTGCTGCAAATATATATATATATTATTTCTTTATTGGCCATAAGGGGATAAACATAGAAGGGACAAACAAAGACGGACAAAGGGATTAAGTCGATTACCTCGACCCCAGTGCGTAACTTGTACTTAATTTATCGACCCCGAAAAGATGAAAGGCAAAGTCGACCTCAGCGGAATTTGAGCTCAGATCGTAACGGCAGATGAAATACCGCCAAGCATTTCACCCAGCGTGCTAACGTTTCTGCCAGCTCCTCATACACACTTTTATTTCAGCTGCAAAATTATCACAAAGCTCTAACTCAGATGTTCACTTTCTCGCTCGTCGGACATTTGTGATGAATACCGCTTCGTCACAACTCTCCACCGAATGGGAACGTGAATCTCTGTGAGAAAGTGTTTTGTAATAATTTTACAACCTTAATAAACATATTGCTCTGCCTTTAATGTTCGAGTATAATTTTTTCCACCTTAATTTGCATTCATGCGGTCACTTGTGTGTGTGTGTGTGTTTGTGTGTGTGTGTGTGTGCATATATTCACAAATATTTTATAATTATGAGCATAATTATAATCAGGGGTCAGCTAATTGCTTCACCACGCACCGAATTTAGAAACAGTAGTTAAAATACCTTTTACGCTACCATAAATATCTCCCAGACAGTAACACACTTTTTTTTTTACATAGGCAAAGAGAAAGAATAACGACTCCACACGATTCAGATTAGCTACATACACGTTTCAGGATTAAAGTAAAGTTAGATTTACTTATTTCCCATCTTCAGTGCAGCATTTCAAATTGCGTGGCGAATCAATTAGTTGATGCCTGATTATAATTATGTTTATAATTATAGAATATTTGCATAATTTTACCTAAAAAAGGTTATTTTAACGTACCGAGCTACTTGGTAAGATTTTTATTTAATTGATTGATTAATGTTACGTTTTTATTATTATTATTGTTATAATATATATATATATATATATAAGCTGGGTCGCTCATATATGCAGCAAAGTTGATATGGCCCGCAGAATGTGATCCTGGATTCTCAGAACCTTCCAGGCGAGAGATATCCAAAACATTATCCTTCTCTTCTCCACTTCTGCCCGACTCCGCCTTGGATACTCTTGTCCACACGAAACAAATTATGAAATTGGAAGTACCTAAAAGTCAATTACAAAAAAGATAAATGGCATGACAGGCCTTGACTATTGGGGTCAAGTTTCAGTCATTTGACTGCGGCTATGCTGGAGCACTGCCTTTAGTCGAGCAAAGGACCCAGGACTTATTCTATCGGCCCCTTTTGCCAAACTTCTAAGTAACGGGGTCGTAAAACACACCAGCATCAGTTGTCAAGTGATGTTGGGGAAGGGGGACAACCACTCCCATATATATATATTATATATATATATATATATATATATATATATACGACGGGCTTCTTTCAGCTTCCGTCTACCAAATCCACTCACATGGCTTTGGTCAGCGCGTCGTTATAGTAGAAGAGACTTGTCCAAGGAGATACGCGTAGGACTGAATCCGGAATCATGTGGTTGGCAAGCAAGCGTCTTACTTCACATCCACTCCTGCGCCTACCTATATATATATATATATATATATATATATATATATATATATATATATATGTATGTGTGTGTGTATACTGGAAAAATAGAAGTTGAAAATCAGTGTAAACAGTGAAGCCGATTGAATCTTTATATATAAGAGTAAGAAATATTTTAACTATTCTCAGTGCATTTTCAACTTCAATTTTACTTATATTTCTACCCGTATGGAATAAAACTTTGTTCTCTCTCTCTCTTTTCGCCTCTCTCTTTATCTCTCTCTCTCTCTAGATATATATAAACATATGTAAGTACAAATACATATGATTCTATATATGAAATATTATATAATTCTTGTCCCGTAAAAATACAGTAAATACATATATAATAATATTTTTTCTGTTTGGTTTTGTCACCATGATCATTGTTTAGTGAATTCGTTTCCTCTCTGTTCTTGCGTTTCCCTCGTTGTTCTGCTGAGAAGTTTTCAGATTCTTTTTAATTCCTGCTCATCGTATGATATACATTCACATTGCTATCATACACAGAGACAGACGCACACACTAAAACGCACACACTAAAAACGCGCATAAAATATTTATATTTGAGTCAGTCTACTTGAGTCAATCTACTGTTGGGTACGTTCTCTTGCGACATTGCACACAACACACATATACATACATACACCACCCTTCCCCCCACAACGGTACTTAATAGGCTTGTGTACTCTCAGACCTTTGGAAAAACTTTCGCTATGGAATTATGCCAGTGAGAGACTTCTTTCTGCTGGCAAAATGAGTGAAAACACATTGAGCTATGCAGACGTCATCGAATCGTAGAAAATGGATTATTGATAATTTGAATTGAAAGTTTTATTTACTGTTCTTATAAGAATTGTCTCATTGGCCTGTTTGTCACAAATTTGGAATTCCTGATAGACGACGCAAAACGATGCAGAATACATACGTCCTACCATCTTTCTATCAACATTTCAGGTTAATCTATGTTCTAAACAGCAGTTTAATAATAATGTTATTTTACTAAATTCTTAAGTGATTTTCAATATGTCCGCTAGAAGGTTCACTCGTTTGATGCAAATCTCTCAATCTCTCAGATGCTGGCGCTTTTTCTAGGATACAAACTTCCTGCTTTTGATGTAATTCAAATGAAAATATTCCATCAAAATTTTGGCGTGTATTTATGTTCCTAACACTGTAGCAATAACAACTTATGTTACTAAATTCTGCCTTATTTTTTTATTGTTGGAACGAAGGAAGCGAGTCTCAAGAGAGAAAATGGTAACAAAATGGTCAGTCCTTTTGATACCAACTCGTCCGATATCACTCTGGATTTAAGATCCATACTTCCTGTTTTTAAACAATTTAATCTAAAAATCTCTATCAAAATTATATGTTAATTTATGCTCCAAGCACCAGCTGAACCACCACAAATTTATTTCCCTATATTCTTAATTATTTTCAAAATTAATTGGAACAAATCCTTTGTATTTCCACAGAAATCGCACGATCACATGATCGACCAAAATATTGGATGTTGTTATACATCGCTGGCCACAATACTCTCTGTATAGTTTTAACTTCTGAATGATGCCATCCTGCTGGTGAGGCGAGCAGTCCAACAATATTCCCTTTTATCGGGAGGCTAGTGTGCCACAGGGGCACTCATTTACAGCGGACGGAACTGAAACAACGGTAAATTAAACGTTTTGCTCAAGAACACAAGACGCTGCTCGTTCCCGGAAATGAAACACAGTCTAGTGATGGTGGTTGCAGCACCTGAACCAGTATAGGCCACGTGCCTTCAAATTTCAACAGAAATATGGCAAAGAAAACATTAACCCTTACAATACCAAATTTGATCTGAACATGATTCTGAAATACAAGACATTGGTGGCCAATGATGTGATATTTGCATTTTAAACTCGTAAACTTCTGCGTTCATAGATTATGATGTACGATATAAATCGATCACATTCGACATTTGGTTGCGCTTGTTTCAATGTACAACTTGATATTTCCATCATGAGATTATCACTCGTCAATCATTCAACGTCAGAACGACTGACAGTTTCTAATTTTCCAGCACAGGACAGCAAGGTGTCCTTCGATATTAATTACCGGCTGTCACGTGTGACTTTTGCCATTTCGACGACATACATCAAATACAGCTCTCTCTATCTCTCCCTCCCTTTCCTTCTATTTCTCTCTCCCCCTCTCTCTCTTTCCCCTTCTCTGTTTCTTTCTTTGGGACACACACACACACACATCCATAAGCACAGACATAGCTATGTATTTAAGCAAATCACGTTGCATCCACGTGGTTTCGAGTTCAGTCCTACTATAGTCTCGGTCCGAACAATGCCCCGTGAGTGAATTTGGCAGTCGGAAACTGTACAGAAGCCTGTCATATGTGTGTGTGTGTGTGTTTATGTCTGTGTTCCTCAGTCGCTCACAACCGATGTTGGTGTAATTACGACCCCGTAACTTAGTAGTTCAACAAAAGACACCGAGAGAAAGTAAAAGACACAGTGAGAAAGTAAATACTGGTTTCCGTCTGTTCGACTAAAACACTTTATAGTTGTGCTCCAGCATGACCGTGGTCTAATGACTGAAATAAGTGAAAGAAGAGGTAAAACATATACACACACACAAATACGCACACACAAACACAGAAACGCACACATGTACACACAACCATTTCTATATGCGCATGCGTTTATGTACGTGCGATTGCATTTATATTACGTATCAGGTTCCGAGGAAATTTCCATCAGATTAACCGCATGAATATATTGAAATGTTGTTGCTGAATCACTAAATATTGGTGACATTCACTGATGCATAACCATTGCATGGAAATTTCCCGCAGGGCAACAACCATGTTTTAGTATATTAAGTTTCTCTCTGAAAACATCATCACAGAACCAGAGAGTGCATTAGTCGAGGTTCGAATGCAAGGGAAGGAACCGAAAATGTTCAAAAGGCTTATGGTAAAGACGAAGCGAATAAAAAAACTTGCGAAAGGTAGCTAAAAAAAATACAGATGTGGCAATTCCAATTTGCTTGATGTGCCTAGATCGAGAAAACTTGAGGAATTGGATGACGAAATGCTAGAGGGAACACTTCCAAGGAATCCTACTTTGATAATAAAAGAACTCCCAGTGAATTTAATGCCAGCCTTATGTTCCAAATATATATACGTATGGCAGCGAGATAGGTACGATTGTTAGCACATCAGACCAAATGCTGAACGACATTTCGTCCGTCTTTACATTCTGAGTTCAAAATTCCTCCGAGCTCAGCTATGCCTTTCGTCAAAATAATAAGTACCACCTGACTACCATATTAAGATATACAACTTTGCTATGGCGGCGAGCTAGCAGAGTCTTTAGGATGCCGGCCGAAGTGATTAGAGGCATTTTGTCCATCTTTATGTTCTGAATTCTTCTAATACATTCGACCGCAGAGGTTGACTTTGGCCTGCACCATTTCAGGAGTTGATAAACTAAGTACCGCTTCAACACTGCAGACGATTTAATCGACTTAGCCTCTCAGCCGAAACCTGCTGGCTTTGTACCGAAACTCGTAACAAATATATATATATATATACATATACACACACGCACATACAAATATGTTTATATAATGTACTGTTTCGTCATTGGTGAGATCAACAAAAAGTATTCCATCCAGTGAGAAATTATATATTAAATATATATTTAAGGCGGATGAATCGTTAGCACGCTGGGAAGAATGTTTAGCGGCATTCCGTCCATCCAAGTTCATTCCGAGTTCAAATTCTGTTTGGGTCGACTTTGCCTTTCATCCTTTCAGTGTTGATAGAATGAGTACTAATCCAGCTCTGGCCTCGTGCCAAAATTTGAAACCAATACGCACAAGATGTAAACGTGACCTAATCTAAGTTTTATATTTGTGATAGTGCGATGGACAGACGAGCTTAGAACTCTGGAGGAGCAGCGGGACATGAAGTATCTTCTTCAAGAGGACAGCACACTGACGTATCTAGGAATAGATCACGTGAAACGATCGTGAGCATAACACTCTCTGGAGCACGTGACTTTTGCCCACTACAGACAGGCACACTGACAGACAGATACACACACACACACACACATATATATATATATATATATATATATATATATATATATATATGTATGTATACATACATTCATACACACGCATAAGTACAGAAAGAAAACGGTTTATGTCATATACAGAGAAGTTTATTGGTAAAAATAATGGAGTTAGTCAGAGGAAGAGACACAAATATAAAAAGTCTTCAAATTTTTCGAAGGAAATGAAACGAAATGAAATAAAATGAAAACAAAAATAAAATAAAAGAAAGCAGTGTATATACGTTATTAATTTTAGAAAATTTTCGTCTAACACTTGAGAACTTGTGAATGCTTGACATATATATTAGAGTATATTATGCATATATATTATACATACATACACAAACACACAGATATATATCACAGTATATTATATCGTTGTATATATATATATATTGTATCACGTCTCCTTGATATATTTCTTTTCGGTAAAACTAAACTCGTCATTTTGTTATCGTGTAAGACAACGTCATACATCTTTGTTAGCAATACTTGACATTAGGTGTAAAGTTACTTTCGGAGAGACAGTCTCTTGGTGATTATGGCGATTTTCACCATAGAATAACAAAAACTAAAAAAGAAAAAAAGTAGCCCCCCCCCCCAAATGACAGAAATAGTAGAGACCGCAGAATCTTCGCGCGGTGTGGGGACTGTAACACATGAAAGTAAATTTGCAAATTCCGATAATAATAATAATAATAATAATAATAATAATAATAATAATAATAATAATGATAATCGTTTCTGCTATAGACAGAAGACCTAATAAAGGGCAGGTCGATATCATCGACTCCAGTTCTTATTTTATTGATTCTGAAAGGATGAAAGGCAAAGTCGACCTCGTCGGAATTTGATCTAAATAATGTTTTAAAATGCTGGTGAGCATTTTGGCGGGCATGTTGACGATTCATGCAGTAGGTAGCTTTCATAATAATAATAATAATGATGATGATAATAATAATGATAAACAGTCTAATGCAATACCATGAGGTAGCTTCCATGTTTGCTCCTATACTTTCTCTACCCTTTCCAACAATGCAAATACACTGTGCCTATTGTTAACTGTTTCTTATATATATTAGCCCTCCCAACCACTTAGACCCTCTGAAGAAGCCTAGAGGCACACTCATCATCCAAACTTTATCTGCCCATCCCTACAGAACATTAAAGAGATGGAGATGGCATGGAGGATTTCATTGCCTCTGGGCAGAAACGGCCGTAAGGAACTTGCACCTACTGACGATCTGATCTTTTGCTGTTTTCTATAATATTACTACATGTGTAACGCATGGTTATTACATGTGTATGCATTCTTCTAGTACATTCAATTACTTTGGAATAAATAGACATACTAGAATGACTACCGACTGATGTATGTCGTTTTTGTATCCTCTCCACTTTCTTATTTGCCGTATACATTAAGGGTAAACTGCTTTCATTCCCGGCCATATGTAACACTCAATTGCGAGATTGCCACCCAATAACATGCATTCGGGTATGAATAATCGGGTAAACTACCAGCAATATATTGGATAGGTACTATCCCTTAGTTGGTTGGTTTCTCAACCTCTAACTCACGCACACACATTTGTGTTAAATTGCTGAAAAGACTACACAGCTTTGGGTATTCATCCTCATGCAGCGAAATGACAACATTCTAAGGAATAATGTAATTAAAACTATCACCAAATGCATGTTACACCTTTGATAGATGATAGTGATTACACAGAATATTATTCATGGCATCTCATCCAAATACGGGTGAAACGGTGTGTGGAAACAATTGTTGTGATTTCAAATAAAGAATACAGTTCAATCCATTTCTCTTATTCACACACACACACACACACACACATAAAAAGATTCAGTTGAATTAGGTACTTAAATTGAGCCACCTTGCCATTTCAGTGTAGTCTGCACAGCTCCAAGCTAGGTGAACAGAGTGCAAATAAGTAGCAATAATGTACAGGTGTCAATAAATTACGGCTGTTTCAAGCTGCTCCATTTCATTGAGTAATGAAAGAAACCGCTCTCTTCTAATGTGGATTACTTATATATACATACATGTATATATATACTTTTATTTCTCTACATGCATGCGTGTGTTTATGTGTGTGTGTACGTTGGTTCATGCCGGACTAAAGAGATATGTGTCCTTAATGCATGTACAAGATATTTATTTTTGGATTTTACCTTTTGAACAACAGATTTAAAAAAATAATTTTTGTAACTAAACACGTTCAAACTTCATATACATGTAGAATGTGTCACATAAAATATCTTTTACTCTTGGCATTGTTGAGAAAATTCTGTATTTTGGAAGTTATTTCTTGTTAAAGTTCTCGTATTTCGTTAATTTCAACCAATCAATGACATGTATTCAGCTGAATAAAATTACTGCCGTTGTTTGTCAAGAACTATCGGTGGTGTATTTTTCGTTTGTCACAACTTTAACAAAAGATAACTTCCAAAATACAGAATTTCCAACTAAGTTTATCTTCACCTTTTTGATGCGACTCTCTACTCTATGTGGTTTTCTTCCTCTATCCTACTCTAATTCCCCTTTTCTCCACCGACCTTTTCTCCTCCGCACCTCTTTGTCTTCCACCCTCCTTCAACGTTTTCTTTGTCTCACTCGCCCTCTTTGTCTTTTTGTTTTGCGTAGCTTACACGTGACCATCGTCCATCTTTCTTTTCCTCACAGATGTTCGAACGAGCAGACGTATTTCTATCTCTATAATTTTTTCCTTTCAAAAAAAGAATGTTTCTCCCAGCGTTCACT
>NC_043015.1:35603354-35610854 GCF_006345805.1 Octopus sinensis
TAGAGGAAATACAGTTCTGGGACGTGCTGTACAATGCTTTGTATTTGCCATAATGAAGTTGGCGCGCTGGCAGAATCATTAGCACGCTGGGCGAAATGCTTAGCGGTATTTCGTCTGTCTTTACGTCCTGAGTTCAAATTCCGCCGAGGTCGACTTACTGGGGTCGCTTTAATCGACTGGCCTCCCCCCCCCCCCATAATTTCGGGCCTTGTGCTTAGAGTAGAAAAGAAAGTGAAAGCTGGAAACAGCAATTGTTTCGGTGTAGGAAGTGGTTCTACTTCTAGAATCTACAAATACTGACAGGAAAAGCAACTTTAGAAAATACTCGCTACTTAACTGTGAATTTGTATGGTTGTTTTCTCTTGATAGTAGATTTAATAGCTTTTTGATTGCAAATCTCTTTTCGAAGTTTTAAAACCGTAAATTATACATAAATATATTTGAAGAAGCGTTTAAGATATGTCCCTGAATCTTACAGCCAGCTGTGAGGCTCCAAACAAACAATGCATTGAGACGTATATTTCAAATAACAAAAGATTGATGTAGAAACAGTGATTTCCAAATCTTCTTATGAAGGTGGACACGTTCACCTGGGGGTTTGCAATTGAAAAGTATACAACATATGAACATGTTTAATGAAATTCAAGTAGATTTAAGTCTTTGAAATCTGACTAAAACCATAACGAAGAAAGGAGAATTATATGGAAGCACACAATTTTGTATTCCTATTAATAACGAAGGATGCGGGGGAAACCATTTCAGTAATGTGTAGGATGGAGTGGTACTGATGCAGGTACTTTCCGGTTTGAGAAGTCGTACTTTCGTTTTAAGTAACAAACGTGTTAACGAGAAAAGCTTCGGCGACAACTGCAAGGAATTTTCGGGACAAAAATGTTTTATACAGGGAGACCGACTTCAGAAATATCGACATAAGATATATTTTCCCTCTGACCCATAATAAGATAATTAGTTTATCAAGTAGATTGTTAAACGAAAAGTGCAATCTGAGAGTGGAACAGTAAAAGTATGCGAGACTTTTCCCAAGTTCCAAATGTGAATCCGTCTGTTTTAACTATACCCCCAAGACGGAGCCTTGTATCTCTGTTGTAACGTAATTAAATAGGTGAGTAAAAATAAAATAATAAAAATGAACCTTGGCGAAGTTTAAGCTTAAAATTAAATTTATAAAATAGTCGAAGGCTTTCTTAAACATTAAGTCGAAATATATACCTCATCGTTGCCATGCAAAATAACCATATATTGTAAAGTCAGATTCAAATGCGACAGTCAAAATATATTTTGAAAGTCAAAAAATATTACCCATACGGTATTTTGTCGGTTGATATTTAAAATTTTGTGGCGTGCCTGCAGGAATTTAAGAGCTCGCGTCTCTGGTTCAAAGCATTTTTATCTTGGAACATGATGAAGAGCTTTTCAGTGAGGAAAAGATGACATTTAGTAATTCGTTTACAAGTTCCATGTCTGTATGCTGATGCATAAGGTTGGCTGCGATTGGTTGAGAAAGGTCGTGCTATGTTGTTGGTATATGAGTAACAGTTGGAAAATACCGCATAGCGAACAGGGAATTGACCATATATATATATGGTATCTATTTCTGACATATATATGGTATCTATTTTGGACATATATATTTTTGAGCACATATATATAGATATCTATTTTGGACATCTGGCATTTTGTCTCTTTCGGATCATTGGATAGTATTGTTAATGTTATTAATAAAGATGATGGTTTGAGCCTCTCTCTCTCTCTCTCTCTAGCGCACTTACGCACGTTCCCCCGTGCGTACACATATACGTACACTTGCATACACACACAAACACACACGCACACACTCACTTATACATAGAAAAAATAAACGTTTAAAAACAGTGTAAGAGTGGCTGTCTGAACGTGAACGGAGATGTTTTCACAGGAAAGTTATCGGAGATTGTGAAGATTGGTTTCAAATTTTGGCACAATATTAGCAGTTTGTGAGGGGAGGCTGTAATTTGTTTACATCGACCCTAGTGTTCAACTGGTACGTATTTCTTTGACTCCGAAAGGATGAAAGGCAATGTCAACCTCAGTGAAATTTAAACTGAGAACGTAAAAATGGACGAAATGCCGTCAAACATTTTGTCCGGAATAATGAATATTGGGATACCAAAGTCAAAATCATTCTCATAAAATATATATCTATCACAATGAATTATGAATACGTAAGCGATTACAATAATTGAGATTATATCTAAGTAAATATACACGAGTAAGTTGATTAGTAAGTTAATTAATAAAGCAAATAATTTCCTCATCTTTAATTTTGAGATGTTTGCTTCCAAACATTGGTCTTGTCATGGCTGATGTCTAAAACCACAGTGGATCGGTCAAAGACGCATAAAGCTGGAGGGAAATGGAAGTCGACAGAATGTGTTACACTTGAAGTGGCACTCCAGCATGGCCACAGGGTGATTTTTAAAATCAAGTAAAGGGAGTATAAAAATGACTTCTTGTATAACGTTCCCTAGACTTGTGTAGGAAAATAAACTTTTCTATTCTGGTATTACTCTAAGCTCCTGCCTTGACGGACAATGCCGGCTTCATTAACTTCAATACATCCAAAACACAGACCGACATGTTGAATAATATGAAAATACAGTTTTCATATTCTTGTCGTTTTCTCTTACCTTTTCCTCTCTTCCCCCTCTTTCCTCTATTTTTCTTTACTTCCATTTTCCCACATCTCAACATCTCCAGTTTTGCTGTTTTATATTATACACACTGATACAGTCAAACACACATTAACACACAATTTCTGTGATTGTGTCTCGCACACACATATGAACACAAACATACGAATATACACACATGTATAAACACACACACTCAAAGACACATAGGCACACTCACATGCACGCGCACACATACATGATGACAACCGAGACATGAAGACAAATTCACAAACTTCTTTTTTCTCTCATTCCCCCTCGAAAATCATAAAACGAAGAACCTCAATCTTCGTTTTCTTATACAACCGGCAGCTCTCACTTATTCAGAAGATATAAAAACAGATTTCACTAAGATTTGGCTCAAAAGAATTCCAAACGAAGACTCGCAGAAGAAACGCAGAACCAAGGAAACGTTCTCAGCTTTTACGTGAAATAAAGTGTTTTCGTATGAAACGTTTCCAGATTTTTCTCTCTATTATCTTCCACCATTTTTGAATGGTTTCCTTCAGACCTAGTTCCCGTTCTCACCATTCGTTACTATTGAATGGTTTACTAACGGAGTGCATTAGTTCTTACTGTCTTACCCTCTAACTTCGTATTGCGACTGCACTTACATATAGATATGTTTGTACGTTAAAGATCTATATATATATATATAATATATATATATATATTATACATATATATATATATACTACATATATATATATATATATACAATTGTATATGTATATATTCATATACACAAATTTGTACGTATATATTTATCTCTCAATTGATATTTCTATTGTTCCTCTTTATATCTACTTACTTGCGACACGAATTTATTTTCTAATAGTTTTATATATTTCGCTGAAGATTGACTGGATGTTTTTAAAATTAAAAATATAACCTACGCAAGTTCTTTCGCATAAGAGATCTTAATAACACCTGTAAAAGTTCAGGAAGCAAAGTTTTTATGTACCTGCTTATGTGACTATTAATACATACATACATACATACATACATACATAAATACATATACATACATACATACATACATATATATATATACATACATACATATATATATATACATACATACATATATATATATACATACATATATATATACATACATATATATACACATACATACATATATATATACATATATATATATACATACATATATATACACATACATATATATACACATACATACATATATATATACATATATATATATACATACATATATATACACATACATACATATACATACATTATATATACATACATATATATATACATATACATACATACATACATATATATACATACATATATATATACATATACATACATACATACATATATATATATATATAAATATATATATACACACACACACACACACACATATATATAATTATTTGTAGGATTCATTTGAATCAAGGTATTTTAATGGTAAAATCACCAGGTTAGGGTGGAGATCAGCATGTCGGTCTATATACCTTTCGCAGACATTCCAGCATACAGAGACTTCCGCATGCATTATATGGACCTGTGCAAACGCGTACATATACATGGACACATCAATATATACATGCAAATTATTATGCGTGTATGAAATTATATACCCATGCACGCTGTCTTGCAGTTTCACGATTCACTGTGACATTCAAATCGTAAGTAGGGAAGATTCAGGTGAGGGATTTATATAAAGAAAAAATAGAAATTGGTTAATGTTCACTACAGCTGTTTCAGACACGATTTTATTGATGAATAAACCGATTACATCATGAAAAAAAAACACATTTTATACAGAGTAAAAATGTAAGATTTAAAATTTGGTTCGAAAACTATACCAATATACTGAATATCTGTCGACCATCTCATTTTGGCAACATAACGGGATATTCATCAACAGAAAAAAACGCAACTAAAACAGCTGTAGTGAACCTTAACCCATGTGTTTTTTCTTTTTGCATAACTACATACATTCATTCATTCACACACACACACACACACACACATACTCTGCCTATCTATTTGTGCATACCTGTCAATGCTGTTATGCCATAAGGTCTGAAAATCTAAAGGAGGCCTCAAAGACCTTTTAAGATCCACAAAGATCTGAACTGCAGCTCTAGGAGGTTCAAAGCAGATATGCAATTCATGTAGGTGTATTTTCAAATTTTGTATAAGGATTAGACAATCACCATATATATATATATATATATATATATATATATATATAATATATATATATATATATATATATAATGTGAAATAGAAAGATGAATAATCTTGTAGTAGATTAATCAAAAGTTTAACCGATACCTTAGTAGCAAAAATCACAGCAGTAAACAGCACGGTTGGAGGTACAACCATCTGGCGTTGCAACCGTGCGTTGGTGCGGATAATTGAAATTAAAACATTATTGGTGAATTGAAGAAATGGAGCTGAACGCAGATTGAACAGAAATCGTTTTATTTCATTCTACACGTGTTTCGAAAGGCACAAATTACCAAAATCCGATTGAATAATGGGACCATATTGTGTCTTTCTCTTCAGAAGAAAAAAGGAAATCCGCTGGAAAAACAAAAACAGAACAGAGGCTGAGCAAAAACAAATCGAACTATGCTCCTAAGAGCCCATGGCGAAACTGTTTATCAGTGTTTGTTGAGAACCGGTGGCTGAAGAATTCAACGGGTCAGGCATCGGTCAATCATGTGGGTGAGGGTGTATAGATGTTCTTTGTGACCGAGCATAAAGTTCTGACTATTTAAGGAATATTGGATGTTTTATAAGGGGCGAGAAAAAATCTACTTAGAGACGTGTGTGTGTGTATACTGTTCTATATATGTGTGTGTTGGCGTAGGGGTAGAAAACATTTTTTGTGTACGTGTGTGCGTTGATCGTTCGGCTGTCAGTGGCTACTGCCGTGATAACCGTTGGGTGGCAGAAAGAAAAAAAATATATATATATTATGTTTTATGTTTTTTTCTTTCTGCCACCCAACGGTTATCACGGCAGTAGCCACTGACAGCCGAACGATCAAACGCACACACGTACACAAAAAATGTTTTCTACCCCTACGCCAACACACACATATATAGAACAGTATACACACACACACGTCTCTAAGTAGATTTTTTCTCGCCCCTTATAAAACATCCAATATTCCTTAAATAGTCAGAACTTTATCCTCTACCAATCAAATCCTATACAAAACATACACTAATTTGAGCCATGAACTCCCTATAAAAACGGGGCAAACTTCAAACACTGGTCAGAAGCCAGACAGCAGCGACACAAGCCACGTCTTTCTATTTCAAGTTTTTGAAAATCAGTGGAAATTATCTTTAAATATAACTGTTTAAACTGTTCTCAGTGCATTTTTAACTTTTATTTTCCCTATATTTCTACCCGTGGAATAAAAGAACTTTGTTTTCTATTCAGATATATAATAATAATAATAATAATAATAATAATAGATAAAACTGAAAAATACACAAGAAAAACACAACAACGCAAGTAACGTGGTGCATGGAAAGTATTAATAAGAGGCTCAGAGATAGAAAAAAAGGGTTTTGTAAAATTTCGAGGAAAGGACATCCTCGGAAACAGGAGACAGAGGAAAGTCCAAGAGAAAAGGAAAACGGAGGAAAGAAATCACCAACGATCTACATGTAGTTACATTATGCACACACAGACACACACACACAGACACACACACACACAGAGGCACACACACAGACACACAGACACACATATTCTTATGCGTGTGGAATAGAAAGTATGAATAAATTGTAATATTATATCTTATGTTTATTAATAAATGTTTAAAAAAATCTGTCAAGCGGACAAACACCAGAAACTCCCAGAATGACAGATAATTACCAAACCACTTCATACCTCATTCGAACTCGTAAATTGAGTATCGAAGGTGAATGTTATTGAACTCCTCCATTGGAGACTAATTGATCATTTTACCAACCAACGTATAACATTCACCTGAGGTTAAACAAATAATAGGCGTCCATTTATAAATATTCGTGTGGAACTTTTGCTGTTTCTGGAATGTCCGATTTCCTTTTAAAATGCAATATTAGATTTGGTAATCAGCGAGTCTTTGAATCTTGGTTAAGTAACGGAAATTGCCAATGTCTCTACTGAGTTAACTCAGCTTATTTGATATTGGTACTTCGTTAAATGTCTGCCAAAGGCATGTTGCAGGTTTTGTCACGCACACACATACATATACACAATACACATATGTATATATGTAAACAGATACATAGAAGCATACATGCATACAAACATAATATATATATATATATATATATATACACACACAAATATATCTATATGGAAACATATCTATCTATACATACATATATAAATATATACTTACGCATACACATATATACATATAAATCTATATGTATATATGCATACCTACATATATATAGATATATATTATGTACATATATGGATATACATTGCATCTACGTACTTATATGTATCTTTTATGAATGTATATATACGCGGACACACACACACACACCTATATATATATATATATATATATATATATATATATACATACAAACAGGAGGAAAAGGTAAGAGCAGAAGGTGAGAAAGAGGAAGAGATAGAGATAGTCAAACAGAGTGAAAGAGAGAGAGAGAGAGAGAGAGTGAGTGAGAGATGTGTGGAGGAGAATTTGAAATTTGTCAGAATGCTTCTGGAATCGAACCGGGGAATCGTTGTAGTTAAAGAA
>NC_043015.1:35618354-35633354 GCF_006345805.1 Octopus sinensis
TGTGTAATTATGTGTCATCGTTTTATTTCTCCATCCGTTTTGGAATCAATAAATGGCAACAGCAACGTTAAGAACGAAACTCACAAATGGAACTACCCATATTTAAGTACATATATATTTGAACATAACTGTTCCATCAAAACAGTGACATTAAGTGTTGTGTAGAAATATAAACCCAAGTAAATATATTTTAAAAAAATCCGATTATTTGGTTTTTATATCTATTTATAAAATATTCTCCACTTAAAGATTTCATATTTCGACATTTGGATCTTTCCTACAGAATGCATTTTACCATCAACATTTACACAAACCGAAATTACATTTTCAGATTATTCACAATTCATGCACAAACAAACAAATACAAACATACATAAAAATTCGCTTCTTTAGTGTTTCTTCTTAATATTTCTGCTCTTTTAATTTTATTTTTGGTCTTTCATATATTTGTTTGTTAAAGTCTCCATTCTGGAAACGTCGGTCGTTTTATTATTATTCTCGTTCGTTATTTGCTGACCGTTACCGATTCTTTCCGCTATTGATGTACGGCAGGACAGAAGTGAAATGGCCATGTCTCATAAGGTTACGTCTATTGGCTGGAATTAAGTACTTGTATTGAGCAAATACATCCAGTTAGCTATGATGTTCAACCGGTCGTTAAGCGAATCGAACATGTACAATTTTTCAAGCTTCACTGAACTTTAAATTCACTTCACGATGAAGGGAAATAGTATGAAAGATACACAGTTAATTGAAATACTACTACTACTAACAACAACAACATCATTAATAATGAAAGTAATAAGGAAAACAGCAAAACTAACAAGACCAATATTAATATTAAAGACAACTAATAATGATATTAAGAAGAGTAGTAAATGCTTCTAATTTCGATGCAAGGCAAGTAAGTAGATGAGCGATGCAAATAAATAACATGGACCCTAGTATGTGACTGGTATTTATTTTATCGAACCTCAAAGTGATGAAAAATGGATGGTCAAAATATACGCCGCTCGACAGAGAAGCGGTTCGTCATAGTAGGGACGAGATTCTAAATCTTGGAAGTAACCAAGAAGCCTTCTAGACAGCCTAAAGTGTGACAAACTGGTCCTCAAACCGATCCACCTCAGCTGGATAGTGGTAAAAAATACAGGTGGTCGATGTGTCATCAGAAATAGAAATCTGTTGGCCAGTGGCAGCTGTTTTATCCAAGTCTACAAATAGACCAAACCAGTTTGGAGCAGATCAAGAGAGTATGGAATCTATTCCAAAACTCATCAGTTTAGTAGGTGGTTTGCAACAGCTTTTGGCAGCTAAGGGTAGAAACCTAGGGTATCACTTATGCAGGGACAAACCTTAACCCCAAAACACCAGCATAACACTATAAGGCTTTCCCTCTTCTTCGCATAGCTCAATTAGGTCTTTGCAAAGATGAAAAATAGAAAGCTGTCCGGACAGGAAGGTAGAGAAACAGGGAAACGACAAGAGAAACTTACAGAAAAGAAGTTGTGAGAATTGAAGGGAGACAACTACTGCAGAATAAATCGTCCATACCAACTCATACACCATCTTCCCTCCATCACCATCTCTATAATGACCACACCCTCAACACACCCAAAGAAACATAACATGTTTGGCCAGTGGCAGAATTAACAAAGGATTAATGCACCAACTATATCAACCCCAAAATCAAACCAACGACCAAAACACTCGAATCCGAAAAACAAAAATCTTACAACAAACAAAGAAATAAAATATCTCAGAGATTTCGCTTGGACAAATATTAAAGGATTTGCAAAAATCTATTTGTGGAAACACCTTCGACAAACCGGAAGGGCAGATTGCATGTGCTTCCACGAAAATAAGGCAAACGACCCCACTCACTTTCTTCTTGTCATCTAACATGACCTTACTCAGATTAGGAAGTGTGAATAAATGTAACTCTGCATTGTCTTGGAAGCAAGTCAGTAGGTCAATGACCTCAGATCACGAGACACATATGTAGTGGCCATCATCGAGAAGGAAACCCCCCAAAATGCTGTACTGTCTTTATATAGCTTTGATTATCGACTACCAGATGGAGGTCAATCACATATCTTTGCAGAAAGTTTAATAAAGCTCCACTCTTGATGGAAATCTCCTGTAAGGATATTTTGGTTTTAGTTAGTTTAAGTTTATCGAATTGTTTTTCGGATTTGTATGTGTTGCTATGATGATGCTTGTGTTTTTTCAAATAATTTGGTTCAATGCATTTTAGATAAAGAAATACCTGAAAGATATTATAGCGTCCTACTTTCAAATGACAGTTTTCAAATAAATTTGTTAAATGAGAAATATTTTGTTGAAATTGAAAGAAAATTAATAAGTTTAAAGTGTGCCCACAATAATATCTTTCAATGGACAGGTCAAAAGACGGTACTGGTTTAGCAGTTTTGCTCGCTGTAAGTTATGTCCATGAAAATGGCATTAAAGAAGACTTGAATAGTTTGTCCGTCTGCCTTGAGAAAATTATGCTCTCGGTGAAGCAATTTATAATTCATTTATAAAAATTAAAAAAACCCCTGAAATTTCGTGAAAACTTTCTTCAAGTTTTTGCAGTGACGAAGTTGTGGCTATGATGGGGGCGAAAGTAACAGGATACTATTCTACAAGAAACAAAGAATATAGAAAATGAAGAATTAGCGTTGAAAGTTTCTGCTGTTGTCTTCATCGTCAAACACTTGCAGTGAAACATGCCCGAAGATATGAAATTAATAGTAAACGCTGCTGCATTTTATTAAATCAAGATCACCAAACGCAAGAAACTTGAGTTTATTATGTGATGTCTGAGATTGCAGACAACTTCATTACTTGTGAAATGCTGTTGTCGAACGGAAGCATCAGGAGCGTGGTTTTCTGAATTTCAGGAAGAAATTGAATTATTTTTATCTGAACATGATTTTTAACTTTCAAGCAAACTAAAAACAAAGTTTTCGGTGAAAATAATTGCTATATCTATTTGATAAATGTAAGGTCTCGAGTCATAGAACTCATAGGGTTGATTAGCATGGTGCATAAGCGACTGAAACCCCCCACCCACTTCCTGAACGGGTCACCCGTCCGTCGTGAGGTTACCCATTTACAGCCAAGTGGACTGAGGCAAGGTTAAAGGAAATGTTTTCCTCAAAAACACAACGCACCGCCCGGTCGGAGAATAGAAATCAGGATTTTCCAGTCGTGAATGCAACACAAACTACCATCAAGCTGCGTGAAGTCCAAATATCTTTCTCACATATTCTTCTAATTCAATAAGGTTAATCTTCCAGTACATGGTACCAATACAAATTGATTTAAAGATTAAATTAACATTTATGCAGTAAAATATTAACTAAAACTCTTGGATAACCATTTAGCCAAGAATGATGTGGAGCGCCATGAAACATTTGTGTTATTTTTACTATCCAATCAAATTCTCCTGGGTTTAGCTATAAAGTATTCAATTTTGTAACATTTATGTGATATGGTTAAATCAATAACACCATATATGTGTGATAAGTAGTATAGATCGATAATATCGTATCTGTGTGATATAAGCAAACCAATAAACGCCGTAGTTTCCGAATGAAATTGAAAACTAAGTTTGGGTTGAAAACCCATTTATAGACTCGTTAAACTTCCGCAAACTTCCACGAAAAGAAAAGAATTAGAAAATAGAGATATCAACGAGTTTTGCTTGAAATCAAAATTCCAACAAGTGAAACTGTCAAGATTCTGGATTACATTATTAATGGAGTAATCTACTCTAAAAGCAAAGCTTTAAAAGTGTTAATGCGATTTTCAGTTAGGTATTGATGTGACAGAAGTTTTTCACTTCACTTAATAAAAAATTTAGAGATAGACTGCATAAATAAGTTGGATTAAGTTAACATGTAACTTCCATAATTCCGAATATCAAGGCTCTCTGCGATCGGAAGCAGGTTCATCTAAAGCATTCATTTTTAATATCTCTGTTTTCAACGCGAGTTCTTCAAACAGATAAGATAAAAATGCAACTAAATTATGCTCACACAATCTTATTTTAATGCTTAATTGCACATTGGCTGCAATTTATTTTTGCTTGAATATCATTTAACTTCCACTAATGGAAACCCTCAAAATTTTGTCTCAATTTAGAGGGTTATATTAATGCTAAAAGGTTTTAAAACCCCTGCGGTATATGATCAGAGCATTGTGATTGTTTTGGAGCTCGTGATTAAATACAGCACATATTGTGTATAAAGAAGGTAGAATTTGAATGGTGCTATTGAAATGAAAGTTTTGGAAACTAGATTGAACCCATTTGGGGTAATTTTGGGTCTTAGTTGACGGTGTCAATCTTGATGTGGTCTTTCTGTTGACATATTTTCCAGGTAATTTTGTTTTTTAACTTTATTCTTTCAGAAAGCATCCAGGTGCGTTTTTGGGTCACTTATATGGCACTTTCGCCTTCTGCTCTCTACGGTCACGGATAGTTCATTGTTTGATATGGATTCAATGTTACCTTGTTTGGATAAAAAAATCTCCTCTCAGACCCTCAACAGCTTTCAGCTTTTTTTTTATTTTCCTTATTTCGAGGATTTCTGTGCCGTTCTCAACGTCCATGAGAACAACTACCTCTAAACAGGAGTTAGCTACTGGGAGCGGTACCTTGATTGCTTTTATTTTTATCAATCTTTGGCCACAATATGCTGGCAGTAGAGGGAGCTTTTCACTCCTCAGTGGGGGAGTGACATCTCGATTCCTGTCGCTTCAAAAACACGGCCACCGTCCCAAATCAACCTGCCCCGGGCATTACATGATTTGCGTTTTCATGCGCAGCCCAAATCATATTGATTTGGGAGTCGGTAGCTCGCTCCACTCGGAGTGACTTCACTCCATTTTGTACGGTGTGTTACCATACAACGTCGCACATTTTCCAGCATGTCGGGTGGTGGTGTGAGGTTAATTCTCTCATATCTATCGACTTTTCTTTCTTCTATATCGCATACCATGCGGTCGGCTGGGCATACTATATCTATGATCCAGCATCGTTTGCTTTCTTTCTGGCCCAGAAAGTTTATAAGAGACTTCATAACAATATAGCAAGGATTGTCCCTTGAACACTTTGCAACAACTAAGGACTTGACATAAACTAGAAGGCATCATAAAAAATGATAATGCGAAGATCCTATGAGATTTTGTGATTCAGTGTGGCCATGAGATAGAGAATAGGAAGCCAGGCATAGTGCTAATTGAGAAAGAAAGCAAACGATGCTAGATCATAGATATAGCATGCCCAGCTGACAAGGTATGCGATAAAGAAGAAAGAAAAGTCGATAAGTATAACAGAGTATCTTGGGACGTTAGACAGTTGCGCTCGCTGAAAAATGTGGTTGTTGTAGCAATAAATGTCGGAGCTCTTGGAACAATGAGTAAAAATCTTGAGAAATACGTGGAACAAATAGGGGCTGCGATAAGGGTAGAGCACTTGCAGTAAACAGCACTGCTTGGAACCGCTCGAAAAATAACGAGTGTTACCTTAGTTCACTGCCTCTGAAAAAGCAAAACAGAGAGAAATACAAATCTGGGAAGAATCCCAAACAAGGGAATTAAAATAAAAAAAAACGACTGAATTAATCAGAGGAGAAATATGAATGTTAAATGAACTAATCTGCGGAATCGATATAAGATCCAGAAAAGAAGGAAAGATGAAGAGAAAATATAAATTTTCAGCAAGAGAAGAATAGCTTTCAAATAAATGTGCAACAAAAAATCCATGCAAAAGCTCTAAAAATATGAAGATTTGAGAAGAAAAACAACTTTTACAAGAAAAATATGCTTGTTCACATCCAAAGGCAGATGCATAACGTTTTTACCTTCCCATAGCCCAAGGAGGTCGAGGCTTGAACCAATTTGAAATCTCTTACAAAACCACTACAACTGGACTGGCCAAATGTCTTGAAACATCTAACGACTGGATGCTAAAACTCACTGAAAATGGCGAGAAACGTAAGAAACTTCATTCGGTAATGAAGGAGAGCCAAAATTTTTCTAATGAGTTCATGCATAACGCCCAGGTTGACCAGTAAGTTGGGGATGCCGTAACTGTATTTGCGAAGAAGGCGAAATCAATGGCAAAGAAAAAGACATGAATAATTGACTGATAGGCGATAACAAAAATCTTTGTATTGCAAATACGTGGACCATAGCAAAGGTGGTGTAGACCAGTAGCACACCTACCTAAAGATAGGGAATGAAGGCTTCATCTTAGCTGCTCAATATCTTATTATCCGGAAATACAAGGCCAATGTGATGACAAATGGAGTAAACCCAAAATGCCGATATTGCAATGATGAGATTGAAACAGCGAACCATCTAATCTCTGGGTGTAAAGTTTTAGCACCTATAGAGTATAAATCAAGACATGACAGAGTTGGCGAATATCTACACTAGTTAATATGTCGGCATTATAAAATCAAAACTGCTGACAAATGGTATAAGCACCGCACTGAGGGAGAAAATGTAACTATTCTTTGGAACTTTCCAGTACATATAGACCAGAAAATCAAAGCTAATAAACTGGATGTGAAAAACTAAACAATAATGTCTATTTATTGATCGACATGAATATTCCTTGTGACAATAATATTTTGGCAAAAGAATTTGATAAGGTCAGAAAATATAAGGATTTTCTGATTGAAATCGAAAAACTGTGGCACTGCAACACGGTTACAATACCAAAGGTTGCAGGAGCAGATGAAATGATCAAAAAAGGAACTGAAAATTATTTGAGAAAGATCCCCGACTTAACATCCATGCAAGAAGAACAAAAAGATTCTCTTAACTGACACATTACACGTATAGAGACGAGAACTGTCGCTGGGAATTTTCTTACCCCCCCTCCACTTATTTTCTTTGTTTTCTTTTTTTCTTTTGCTTTTCATTATTCTATTTTTCTCTTTCCTTTTTCCGTCTTTTTTTTCTTTCTTTCTATCATATAACTTGACATTGTAAATGAACAATCTGGTGTGTATACAGTAAGTTTCTTTGCTCTAATTGTGTGGAAGAGACTCGGTGAGAAATGGAAATAAAAATGAAAGTGGAGAAAATAACTAATTGCTGCTGCTGCTGATGTTTGCAACGACATTCATTATAGCAGCAACATTACTGAATGAGGTCCCGATTCACATTCAATATTTGTTTTGCACTGTTACACCCAACCTCACTCCTACTGACCATAATGAGTATTTAGGGCTGCAACATCAGCCATATAACACCTTACTCTAATAATACAGCAAAAATTTAAAAAAAACGTTCCCTGAACATCGTTCAGAAAAAGTGAGAAGGGCCGAGTTCAAAATATCCGAAGGGAGTTGAGTTATTTTGCTGTGAGAAGCGATACAAGATTAAAGTTGACCTGTCAGGGTTTAAAGTATCTGCTGAGTGAGGCCATCAGAAATGCTTTGATGGGAGTTTATTGTTTCATTAAAATTGAAATGGTTTCCTTTACAATACTCTGCGGGATAGTTTTTATGGAAAGCAAGACTCAAGCGACGCCAAGTTTACGGCATGTAGTGATGTATGCATGCGTGTATGTATCTGTATATATATATATATATATATATATATATATATATATGCATGCGTGTATGCATTTAGGTGTGTATCAACGTGTGTTTATGTATATGTATCTACGAACGCATATAAGTCCGTATTTATATGTGTGTGTGTTTGTGCGTTTGCATGTTTGTGTGTGTGTGTATGTGTGTGTGTGTGTATATATTTATGGGATACGTAAACAGATACCTAAATGTTGTATATACCTATCTCTAAGTATGTATATGCGTAAATGTATGTATATATATATATATATATATATATATATATAATATATATATATATTTGTAAAAAATGAAGTTCGAAAATGCTGCTGTATTATACAATTTTTAATTTTTATATATACATTATAACATGTTTCAGTTCCTGAAATGAACCTTATCAAAAAAAGTTATATATAAAAAGAGACAGCTCATGCCGTCAAACACAAGAAATTCATTTATAATACACAACGGAGTCAGACATCTTAGAGTTCATGTATAGTTGATATATAGTTCATGTATAGTTGATATATAGTTTGAAGTATATGTTCAAAGTGTTCGATGCAGTGGCCCACGGTGGCGATACGTATTCAATACAAAAAACAGATCAAAGTGGTGGAAAGCGGTCAATACAGAAGATTGATGTTTCCGAAAGAGCGAGGAATTCATTTTTACCTTAAGCAATTGTGATGACCCATGGTGGAAGTTCGCTGGGTGGTTCTAGTGAGTTTTTGTGAAATGCTCGGTTTTATAATGCCTGTTAGGTGGTCAATCTAGCGTAGCGTGACGTCATCAATGTTTTGACCAATCGTTTCGTTAGGTGGCTTTAACCAAGTGGAACGGGACGTCATCATTATTTTGACCAATCGCTGCATTATAACTCCCTCTTGTTTGTTTCCTGTCTTGACCAGTCGCTTCGTTAGTCAAGCATAGCGGGACGTCATCCAGATTCTGCCCAATCACGACTTATAGCTACATTAGATCTGCCCCCTGTATGTACTTGTTAGGTGACTATTCAAGCAGAAAAGGACGTCATCAATATTCTGACTAATGACTGTCCCCTGTTTGTATCCTGTCCATTCTAGCAGAGCTAGACGTCATCAACTTGTTGACCAATCAGAATCGGGTCTGACCCTTAGCTGTATCGTATGTATCAGGGTCAGATTTGCACGAAAGAATTTTTTTCCTTTTTTACTAAGGCATATTTCCGTCAGAGTCAGTGTCTGTTTGAAGTAGCGGCCGTGGTGAAATTTGGTTCTCCTTTTCGGAGGACTTATCTTTTGTTTTAGTATTCCTGGCCCAGGGTGTTTAAACTTGGTCTAAATTTTTTTATGAAATATAGTTCTTTATTTTGGCGTTGTGTGAAGGTTGCGTTGTCACTGAATTTATAGAGCGGGTTAGTTGTAAATTTCGGATTTACATTTCCAGCACATCTATCTATGTGTCCGCTGACCGGTATTTTGCGGTAATCAGGGTTTCTAATTTGTGATTTATGCACCGCCATCCTGTTACGTAAGCTATTTTTTGTATGGCCTATATACTGCCTATTGCAGCCTGCGCATGTTATGACGTAAATTAAGTTTTCTGATGCGCAGGTGAAGTTTGTTCTAATGGTGAACTGGTGGCCTTGTTCCAGTATAAATTCTGATCCTTCTTTCAAGATGACACAGATTCCGCAGTTGGGCCTTCCACATTTTCTAACTGCTGGTTTTGTGGTTGATGTTGAGTGCAGTGTAGCTTGGGTTAAAATCCTTTTCAAGGATTTTGGTTGCCGTTTACTTTTAATGATGGTGTGTGTTTCGAGGATCCGGTTCATCTTTGGGTCTCCCTTTAGTAGGGCTGTGCTTTGTAGTATGGTGTTGAAGGCCTCATTGTTGAGTGGGTTGTGTGTAGAGATGTAGGGAAGGGTTTTTAATTGTTCTTTCTTTTTTGGTTTTGTTTGTCTCAGGTCTTCTATACTTAATTTAAGTACCCGTTGGATTGCACTGTCTATTAGGGGCTGTGGATAGTTTCTATTTGTGAGTGTGGTTCTAAGTTCCTGGAGACGTGTGTGTCGGGTGTTTGTGTCTGATATTATGGTGCAAATCCTTCTAGCTAAACAAAAAGGGACATTCATTCTAGTGTGTCGTGGGTGGCATGAATCAAAGGGTAGGTACTGTTTAGAGTCTGTCGGTTTATAGTAGATATCTGTCTCTATTTTGTTGCCGGTTTTCTTAATGAGGATGTCTAAACATGGTAATTCTTTTTCGTTGTGGTCCATCGTGAATTGTATATTGTCATTTATTCCATTTAATAGAATTTTAAATTCCTCAAGTTTCTCTATGCCTTTGTCCCAGATGATGAAACAGTCATCGAGGTATCTTTTCCAGTTGTTATGGATATAGGTGGCGAAGGTGTTTCCATATTTCTTGAGTGTCATCGGGTATAGTATTTTCTCGAGGTATCCCATCACTAGGTTGGCAAAAGATGGTGCAGTACGCGTGCCCATCGCTGTTCCCGATCTTTGTCTGTAGAAATCATTGTCAAAAATAAAATAATTGTTCTCTAAAATGAATCTAAGTCCTTCTATTATAAGGTCTTTGTTTATGCGAGTTGGGAGTTCAAAGGGGTAGTTATTCAGCCAGAAGGTGATTGCTTCTATTCCTAGGTTGTGAGGGATGTTAGAATAAAGATTAACTACGTCGAATGATACTAGAAGGGTTTTCTCATTGACTGTTTTAGGGAGGTGGTTGAGCATATCTATATCGTCTCTTACGTAGCTTTTGATGTGTTTTAGGAAAGGTTTAAGAAGTGTGTCTAAGAAATTGCTGAGGCGGTGAGTTTCACATGCTGGCCCTGCTATTATCGGTCTTAGTTTAAGATCATTTGGTGAAGGGATTTTGATGAGTGTGTCGGTGGATGTTTTGCACGTTTCTCTAATGGTTTGGCTTTTGTGTACCTTAAGGATACCATAGAACAAACTCGATTTGCATTTGAAGTTAGTGATGTATTCATACTCCTTGATCGTGAGTCCTTCTTGGTATGTGTTGATTAATGTCCTAAGGTTATGCATTATTTTTTGCTGGTTATACTGTTGGGCCCTTTCATAATACGTTTCATCTCTTAATAGGGATAGCACTAAATTTTTATAATTGTTTGTATTCATTATTACTATCGCGTTGCCCTTATCTGCCTCCTTAATTGTTATTGTTTTGTCTTCTCTTAGTTTGATGAGGTCGTTCCATTCTCTTTTGTTGAAGTTAGGGCTGTGTTTTTGTTTCTTGATGAATTGAAACGGGAAATTAGTTATGTAGTCACAATAGCGGTCTAAGGCTTTATTCTTACCTTTGGTGGGGGTGTAATTGCTCTTGTTTCTAGCTATTGAGTCCTCCTCTATTTGTTTGTCTTGAAATGCCTCGGTGAGTCTTAGTTTTCTGCAAAATTCCGAAATATCATCTTTCATTTCATAATAATTAGAACGTTGTGGGGTGGGTGTAAATTTAAGTCCTTTGGAGAGTATGCTTATTTCGTTAGGTGTAAGTTCTTTGTTTGAGAGATTAATTATCTTAATTACCTGAGGTTTCTTTTGTTTGTCCTTTGCCATCGTGTGTCCCTGTTCCTGTGTGTGGGGTCTAAAAAATGGTTGGTGTAGTTATGTTCAAAGCTATTATTTATCTGTCTCATGTTGTTATAATTGTCAGAGTGAGTTTGTGGTGCTCTGTTCTGGAGTCTGTTGTTGAACCTAGTGTTACGTCTTAGTTCCTCAGGTGTATTGTGTTGGTAGTTGTTTCCTCCGTAGTGCATTTGTTGTTTGTTATGGTTGTATGGTTGGTTCCTGGGGTGGGTGTTTGGTAGTAGCGTTTTGGTTTGGTTATGTGGGTTGTATTTTATAGTATTGTATGTTGTGGCTCTTAGGTTCGTGGAATGGTGTGGTGGGACCCTATAAGTGTTTTGGGGTTGGTGTAGGTAGTGTGGGGTGCGTTTTAAATGCATTTTTCTGGTGTAGAGTGTGTTTGGATTTCTTGGTGGTTGTTCTGCTCTGTTGGTATGTCTATTTTCGAACTGGTGTGGTGGGCCTCTGTAGGTGTTTTGGGGTTGGTGTAGGTAGTGTGGGGTGTGTTTTAGGTGTACTTTTCTGGTGTAGAGTGTGGTAGGATTTCTTGGTGGTTGTTCCGTTCTATTGGTATTTGGTTTTGATTTGCTTAATTTTATGAAGGGGTTGTTGGATATGTGTTCATTTTTGAAGTTGGTTTCATAATCTAGAAACCAGATGGCGCTCTTTTCCCATCGCTGGAGGGACTTAAGTTCCTCTTTTTCACATTCTTCATTCCATAGTGCTGTTAATGTTTCAGTATTGTTGTCGTCTATTAGTTTGATGACTTCTTCGTTGATGTCCTCGTCTATGGTTTTTACTTTTTCTTCATTCGTTTTAGCTCTCAGCTTAAGTAGTTCTATTTCCATCTTCATTTTTTCTAATGACATTTTTTCTCTAAGTTTTCTTTGTTCTTCTGGTTCTTCCGAGATGGGTTTGATTTGTAATTTACGGGGTATGACTAGGGGTGTTGAGTCTAGCCATTTTTGGTAAATCTCTGCTTTATTCTGATTTTGTATCATTTTCCAAAAAGCGAATTTTCTGTTTCGCTGTAGTGTTCTCCATTGGGGGAGGACTTGGTTCTTTATTTGTAATGTTGAAGTTGCTCGGTTCTTCTCATGTGTTCCTTCTTTTTGTTGCTCTTGTTTCGTAAAGTTTGTGAAGAATGTCGTCATTGTATCGCATAGATTTTCAACTTTCTCGAATATTTCGGAGGGTGTTTTATTCGATTCGGTTTCCTCGTTAGTTTGTGTAGAAGGTCGAGGTGTTAAGTTGAGTTTGTTTAACACTGCTGTTAGGTTTGAATTTATGCTTTTCAATTCTTTCATTATCTCTTCATTTATTGAGGAGATGTCGTTGGTGTCTTTTTTAGCAGGCATTTTCGGGAGCTCGTACGTGATATGATATTTATAATAGGATTAGCTCGTATACGAGTAGGTATATATTTGTATCATATCAAAGGGAAATGGAATTTAATTAAATTTAAAATATTCAATCAAACTTTACATTTCCAGTGGTCTAACGTGCAAAAAAAAATTAGTCAAGTAGACTATATATTAGTTATACGATATAGTGCATGTTTATACACATAAGGAATCCACTTAGGGTGAGATTCAACACATTAGAGAACCACAAAAATAACGGATAAAATTCGACAGGAATAACTTTGGAAATGAAAAACATTTACCATCTAGTACCCCGGACCAAATTGGTTTCTGATCCTCTTTTAGCAATTAAACTTTATAACTTTTTGGATAATTTCCGGTTAAAGTTGGCGGTTTATTGTAGCCAACGATAGGACTGCGATTACGCAGAAAAATTTGAAAAGTTAGTTCGTATAAACATGAGACAGGTAGCGGTGCTTGTCGTCTGTCTTATATGTTTTAACCTAGGTTGGACTTCGCCGAAGAAGACCAGACCTTGCGAGTTCCCCCGACTTGCTAAAAGAAGATCAGAAACCAATTTGGTCCGGGGTACTAGATGGTAAATGTTTATCATTTCCAAATTTATTCCTGTCGAATTTTATCCGTTATTTTTGTGGTTCTCTAATGTGTTGAATCTCACCCTAAGTGGATTCCTTATGTGTATATATATATATATATAATATATATATATACACATATAATCATATATATATATATAATCATATATATATATATATAATCATATATATATATATACACACACACATATATATACACACACACACACACACACATATATACACACACATATATATATATATATATATATATATATACACACACACACACATATATATATATATATATATGAATGTAGGTACATATGTGATCGTGATTGTTGTTTAATCAGACGAAGATAAAGGACCGGCTGTGCTGCCGTAATACTTCCTATCAAATTCCTATCGATTTTAAACCTTTTTGAACTTTTCGTTGAGGAACCGCTTATTTGCAAATCCAAACCGTCTGTAGTTTTCGTGTTGACACTAATTTATCATGTCATAACCTGGAGGGCAAAGTTCAAACGGAGCTCATTAAATTGAGGCTAACAGACATTTATCATTTATCAACATTTCCTGTCAGTTTATAAGTTTCCTAATATTTCCCAAACGATTCTGATGTTTTTAGTTTATGTTCTTATTTAACAAGTTACATTCTCCTTTCCATATAACAATTGCTTTAAACAAAACCATCTTCAATTCCAACGACTACGCATTGAATATTATAAGCCTAGCCCCCCACTAGTTTAATTGCAGTCCACAGTTTCGCCTTTCTTATTTACAGTCGAAGTTTTATTTGTATCTGATCTTCTCTGTTAAACACAGAAATATATTGAATATTTATCGATAATGGCGGATAATCTGGGGCAGAGTCGGTAACGCATCAGGTTAGAGGCATTGTGATTGATATTCGGACGCTGGCTTTTAAAGTGGTGTCTACAACTGAAGAGGCGACAAGTACACCGAAACAGCGTACCTATTAATCCACTGATGCCGTTGAAGTAAGGTAGTTGTTTATGTTACACATTAACACCAATCGGTGAAACCGTCCTTTGGTTATGCAACGCTATAGAAAGGAAAAGTTGTTTCCACGCCCAAGGATGCAGCAATGGGATTGCAATGAACTCATCAAATGAACTCATCGATATCTGTGTACATGAGTGTGCACGCGTCTATGTATGCATGCATGTATGAGTGTATGTATATATTATAAATAAACATATATATACATACGTATATATATATATATATATATATATATATATATATATACACGTATGTATATACACATATGTATATACACGCATATATATATGTCTGTGAGATTGGGGGTTGAGTGTGTGTGTGTGTGTGATTATGGATCCTGTGTTTGTTAGCGTATGTGTTAGTATTTGTGAATGCGTCTGAGCGTGTGCGCGTTTGTATATCTGTGCATAGGTGTTGTATTTTACTCAATTATTAATTTTAAAAAAATTAATTGAAACAAAGATAGCATATTTCAACAGAAATATGCAAAACAAATTTTAAGAATTTATGAAAAATAAAGTCAGGCGTGATGTACTAAACAGCAGTTATGTCTGCTTTAAGAAAAAACGGTTTTTGTTGTGCAATTTAACAAATATACTTTGTATATGTAAGGTTTCTACATACATATATATATATATGAATAAAACATACATGTACATGCGCACAAAATCCGCCTATGATGCTTTTAAAATCAAAACCCTACAGCAGCCAAACAATCACTGATTCTTCACTCGACGAATGTAAGCGACACTGACTAAACACAATCTCCAGCAACACAAATACATAGTATGTTATGATGCCACCTACGATACTCTAAGTCCTTTGGT
>NC_043015.1:35638354-35648354 GCF_006345805.1 Octopus sinensis
TATATATATATATATATATAACTGTATGGATGTATCTCTCTCTCTTACTCATTCTATGTAAATATATATATATATATATATATTTCGACACACACGCATGCGCGTATATTACTCGATATATTTGAATCAACACACACATGCAGAGGATATAAATTGAAACGTACGTCCATGTACATCCGCGCTTGCATCAGTGTGTCTGTACGTTATGTGTTTGTATACAAAGTTACATACATAATCGCACATATTCAGGCATGACAAATGTGTACATACACTTACACACATATATATATAATTATATACATATACCTATATTTTTGTATGTATATATATATATATTTATATGTGTGTATATATATATGTATAGATATATAGATATATTTCTCTGTATATATATATATTTCTATGTATAAATATGTATGAATATACATATAAATATATATTATATGTATGTTTACACACACACACATGTATGTGTGTGATCTATCTATATGGTATTTTATTTGCAAGAAAAGCAATATAAAAACGGCGCTGGCTTGTGTCTCAGAAGCTTGTTAAAAGCAGAATTAATAAGAAAATATTAAAAATAAGAAACAAGACAGCGATTTAAGAACTTGATACAGTTTGCAAGATATTCCTGGATATCTCTTGTAAAATGTCTGGTTTGGTGCTAGAAAATGATATTGATATATCGAGCGATATGGGTGGAGAGAGAAATAACACAGAGGGATGGGAGACGGTTTAGGATAGACAGAGGGAGACGAAGATTTTGAGTGAGTGAGAGAATAACTGAGGAAGGGTGGAGAGATAGAAATAGTAAGGTAGACAACGAAATATGGGTAAGTTTATACGGCACAGAGAAGGAGAGGCTGGACTGGATCTGGTAAAGACGGTCTCATGTTATGAATTATTTTATTATATATCATTATCCCTGTTGTTTATATTATTATTATTGTTATTATTATTCATAATAGTAATCCTTTCTGTTATATACTTAATAATAATGGTTTCAGATTTTGACAGAAGGCCAAGAATTTTGGGGGAGGATGCCAGTCGATTACATAGGTCCCCAGTATTCAACTGGAATATAATTTATCGACCCTCGAAAGGATGAATAATAAAGTCGACTTCAGCGGAATTTGAACTCAGAACGTAAGAGCGGAAGAAATGCTGCTAAGTGTCTTGCCCGGCATGCTAACGATTCTGCAGGCTCACTGCCTTCCTACTACTACTACTACTCCTCCTAATACTACTACTAATAATAATGATAACGATGCTTATAATAATAGCACCAGCCTATGTATGTTTATATGTACGTAACATTATGTCTGCTTATCTATCTATCTGTCTATCTATGGTTTTTTTATATCGAATAATATGATAAAGATAATTTAACATGAAACTAAACTCTTATTGAATACCAGTCATTTCGACTGAAGTTACCAGGACGATATTTCGAAGTCACTGTCAACTCTCTAGCTATAAAACTTACGTACATGCATATATATATATATATATATATTATATATATATATGAATACATACATACACGATACAGTGCACACGTGTATATATACACACACACGCATATATATATATATTATATATATATATATATATATATATATATATATACATACATACACACACAGAGAAGATGCCGGTGTGTCTGTGTGTGCATGCCATGCATTTCCACATTTTCAACCGATTTCGCTCACGCTTGACACAATGATTGCTTATGCTCCAGGATGGCCATGATTTACTTTATATTTTCCAGACCCCCGCGTATAACTAAAAACCACAAATAACTGTTCAGAAAACTAGTTGTTTACCCACAACACCCTGGTTTTTCGAGCGATTACCTCCAAATTTGACACGAACATTACTAATGACCTAAGATTTCTTTTGCTTAGAATTTTTGTCAAGGCCCTCCGCGTTAATCGTGAAAAATTCGCGAAATCGGTTTTTTGATAGCATCTTCCGTAGTTCCAAAACCGATTTGCTCCAAATTTGGCGAGAATATTATCCATGCTTAATCAACTGTTTTAAACTAATATTTTGTCAAGTTTATTCGCATTAAATTTGCAATTTACTGGATGAAACTTATGCAGTTTACTCACGCATCAAGGATTGTGGGGCAGTTTTATATCACTGATTTGATCTGTTTACATTAGTGTTTACTTAAACCCATCCCCTTCTTGTTGTAAAATGTTTACGTTGTACTCAAAATTAAGTTAACTCCTTCATGCTGATGCCGCCTACCAGCTTTTAGTTTACGTATCCTTAAAATATATTGTATTTAGTGCCTTTGTGTCCACATAGCTAACTGTCTGCCCCTGCTTCCACCTTTTTTGGAATAATACATTTAGTTGGTTCACTTTTTACACATCATGCTAAATTTGTTTTTCAGTGTCCACTTTTGCTCGTTTTCTAAAACTTGCAATTTATACATAGTCCAATACTACCGCCATGACACCTAAGAAAAGAACGCGCCTTGGCCTCTAAACAGAGTCTGCTTCGGCTGCCAAAAGAAGGAGGGGCGAGCCATGTTACTCTCATGGCCAGTTATATGTCAGATGCTCCAGAGTTGGAAGCAGACAAAATCTATTCGTTCTTGCCCCTAATGTCAAAACGAAAAATATGGTCTACAGACAAGTGTTGTGGACACTTCGTGCGCCAACTGCTTTCAAATTCGTGAACCTCGGTGCCTCCACTACACCAGTGCAAACTTGCAGACCTGAAATGTGTTGAGTGCTACTGTAGCCATGCTTTCAAAGTAACTAACCTTCCTCAACTATGTTGTTTTTTTCCTTTGTACAACCTAGGTTTGTCATGTTTTCACAGTTTCATATTTCAGAGCAATAGTTCCGTTGCTTTCGGTGTAAACGAAACAAAGACCCTTTTTAGGGTCACTTTACATACGATTGTTACACCAGTTGAGGACGCATTACAGCCCATTTAAGGGCTTCTTATCAAATTGTTACCGCTATGAGAACGACAAAAAGCCCCTTTTCAGGGTTTTTAATCAAATTATTACTGCTATGAGAACGACAAAAAGCCCCTTTTCAGGGCTTCTTCATTCGTAATTATTACACCATTTGAGAACGCATTAAAACCCTTCTCAGGGTTTCGTATCAAACTGCTACCGCTTGGCTTCAGTACTACCCGGTGACCAATTTTGTCACAATTTGGCGCTAACGCTATTTACGATATAGGAAATTTACTAAGTATAAGAAACATTGTATTTTATTCCTGAGCAACGCCGGGTACTTCTGCTAATATATATATATATATATATATATATACACACCCACACATATATATTTATATACTTATACTTACAAATACATTCGTACACAAGCGCACACATATATATATATGTGTATGTGTGCGCGCGTTTGTGTTTGTACATATACAGTTTAAGTGGCGGCTAGTATGAGGGTATACGGGTACTATTGATCCTGGGATATACTTGAAATATTGTGATAGAAAACCTGGCGGTTGATGTGGTGATGATCCGGATGCTATGGGATTGATGCTAGTGTAGTTGGGATTACTGTGGTGATGATTATGATGGCGGTGGTATCAACATTGATTACGGTTTGATAGAGAAGAACCACAAGTGCTGTCGATTTGTCAGGTTTTCAAAAAAATTAGAAAGGGAAATCCCTAGAAATGCAAGGACGGAACGTCGTGTTCATTTCCAAATCGGGACTTGACATATCAGACCTTCAATGGGACACCACACACACACACACACACACACACAGAAAATGAAACAGAACAAAAAAAAAACAAAAATCAAAAAGAAACGGACTATTTTTGTTTCGAATTCTTTTGTTTCTTGGCCGGCTTCGTCAATCACGACATGATGTGTAAAATTAGCAAGAAATTCTACAATTTCATGCGACAGGCTATAGTTGACTGGCAGATTTGACTAATTTCCCAGTTTAAAGCAGCAGAACGTGTAAAAGTTTATTTTACGAATAAAGACTGAAAATTGTTTGCATTTCCAAAATGATACTTGATACACTAATATTGGTCCTCCGCCAGTTACGACGGAGAGGATTCCAGCCGGTGAGATCAATGGTCAGCTGATCAGATCAATCTCATGAAATTAACGTCCAAGTGTTTGAGCCCCTCGACAGACAAGTGTACCCTTAATGTATTTCTAAAGGAGATTCAGCTTCACGCAGAATGTATCAAGGCTGGCGGCACACTGACTTACAGCCAAAACACATTCTTACCAGCAAAGTGGACTGGACCAATGTGAAATAAAGTGTCTTGCTTACGGATAAAATGTGCCGTCAGGAATCTAACTCACGACTACCCGACCGTGAGGCGAGTACTGTAACCACTAATCCACTACTTGAGATCATAATCCGATAATAATCTGCAGAAAACGTTCACCTTTGGTTTTAGGTGTGATTGATCAGTGATGAATGGTATTTAAAAAAGCAAACAATAGTAACAACACCAGTTTGCAGTTTCAGTTTGGACTTAGCTCATAGAATACACCTCATCATTCTGTTTAGAAACACCATCATGGTCGTGGTGTGTGTGTTTAGCACAAACCGTTATATTTTAAGCATGTGGAACTATTCTCCAGTTTTAGAATAACAACATTCCCTTCTCCTAACATGTTTTTTTTTCTAATTTAGTCAGAAGGTGAGAAATTTTAAAGTTGGGCGGTGGTGGTGATGCTTAACCAATTAAGTCTCTCCAGTTTCTCCACTGGTATTCTATTCTATCGGACCTGGAATGAGGAAATTCAATGTTGGCCTTGACGGAATTTGGAAACTGGAATAGGAAAAAAGAATTATACCAATAGGTTGGGGTTTGAGTTGGGAAAATGCAGTTGAACTTGTAAGCAAGGATGAATCAGTATTCCGTGGTGATTCACCTAAACTGACGATGTTCACTTGTCTTGGCATTGGAGAATCCACATCAGCACATTCTTAGGAGTCTTTTAATTACACACGGAAATAGAAACAATATGGCTGACAGGCACACACGACAGTCACAACAACAAGAGCAACTTCAATACGAACAACAGTTCACTCTATCACTTACAGTTGAATATCTTTTCTTATGTCTTGTCAAAACAAACAGTCAATTTACCAAAAATGTTCGTGATTGGAATTACTTCATTATTTAGTGAATACTGTAAAAATCTTTTCCACCATTTCTAAGCGTGACGAAGGAGCAACAAAAACAACAACAAAAGAAAAACAAAAAAACAAAATGTTATTTCGCAATTTTGTAAACGGAAGGTTCTGGAAGTAGTTCTATAAATTTTTTTGTTGCTTTTATTCTACTTTTTCGTCTTTTGTTATATTTTTATTGCTTTATTGTTTTTCTTTGCTGCTGGTTCTTTAGTTTTCATTACAAATATGACTAGGAATAATATTAATAATTATTATTATTATTATGACAATAATAACAATTATAATTATAATAATAAGAATAATAATGACATATGATCATGATCATGATCATGATTACAACAGGAGGAAGGACAAGAAAACAACCAGAAGAAAAGCAATAAAAATATTTGTTATCATTATTTTGATATTATGATGTCTTTCAGAAACATTAATTAGGCGAAGAGAACAAATAAATTGTTAGATTTCAATTAAAACGCCATTTATTTCACATGAATCTGCGATAGTCTATCAAGTAATTGCTATTATCTGGAATGAACAGGCAGAGGCGGTCTAGCGGTGGTGGTGATGCAAGGGGCGGATTAGGTGATATTGTATCGAAATATCCTGTCAGGTCAACAATGTTACCTTTGTGTTTGCTGGCCAAGAAATGTACAGCTAAGTTTCTGCGCCATTGGCCACCTCGACCTGAACGAAAACAATAAAAGCAACACTGTGTGTGTATATATATATATATATATATATATATATATATATATATATATATATATATATATATATATTATATATATATATATATATATATTATATATATATATATATATGTATGTACGTATGTATGTATTTTTGTTTATATATATGCTGAAGCACCGCCTTGAAGTGTTTTAGTCGAAGAAATCCACCCCAGGACTTTTCTTTGTAAGCTTACTATTTATTTTATCGGTTTCTTTTGCCAAAACGCCAATGTTACGGGTACATACACACACCAACATCGGTTGTCAAGCAACGATAGGGGGGTGGGGCAAACACAGACACAGGGTACTAATTAGTGGCAAAGTTTAAAGGGCACTAATCAGCACCATTATTGGTAGAAATAAGAGTCAAAACAACTGAATTGTCACAGAAAGCTCTACTGAGTTTTTCTGACTTATTATGGCTATTGGGTTGTTTTGACGTATTTCTAGCAATACTGGTGCTCACTAGTTCCATTCGTCACTGTAGTGACGTATATATTTCTGTTTTTACGTAGTAAAATTGTGAATTAGCTACCCATATGATATATATATACACACAAGAGAACAAGGTGTATTACGCTGCTATATATATATAAATACAAAATCGGACAAACCATTCATATAGACGATACAAAAACATGGACGTGTCATTCGAAGCCTCTAATGTTCAGTCAAGAAACGGATCATCCTCGCAATTTCGGCTGATTAATCTTGAGATTGCTCCAATAATAATAATAACACATAACAACAGGCGTCTTTCGACCAGAGACGTCTTTGGTCGAAAGTCGCCTGTTGTTATGTCCTGTTATTATTATTATTGTATTTTGTATTTATATTCATATTATTATTATTTTTTGTTATATTCACGTAACATCGTCCGTTTTTCTATCCTTGTTTCGTATACATTCGATCCTTTTTCCAAGAAATCTAATGCTCGTAGCTTAGTTTTTCCTTGGGGCTGGCCAGATTGGAGCAATCTCAAGATTAATCAGCCGAAATTGCGAGGATGATCCCGCTCTTGACTGAACATTAGCGGCTTCGAATGACCCATCCGTGTTTTTTGTATCGCCTATCTGAATGTTTTGTCCCATTTTGTAATTATATATATATATATATATATATATATATATATATACACATATTCTATACACATAAACTTTGATAAGATGAAATACATAGAAACCGGTAATATTAATATTTTTATTTATACAATGTTGTTTTAAGAATTCCCTCATAAATTGAAATGTCTTAGACTTAATTCTGTGCTATTTCCACCATCTTTTTTATATATAAAAATTTGATTTGTGTAGATCTATAATCTTTTTCAAATATATATATATATATATATATATATGTATATATATGAATATACATACATATATACAAATATTCTATAATTATAAACAAAACTGTAATTAGGAGTGAGCTAATTGCTTCACTACGCACCGAATTTAGAAAGAGTTAAAATTCATTTTATGGTACCGTAAAGATCTCCTAGATACGGTAGCAGAAAAGTAATTCTAACTCATATTTCTAAATTCGGTGCGTGGTGAAGTAATTAGCTGACCCCTAATTATAATTATATTTATAATTATAGAATATTTGTATAATTTTACCTAAAAAGGTCATTTTATCGTACCGATCTACTTGGTAAAAGTTATTAATTAATTTTACCCTTTTATTAATAGATAGATAGATACACATGTAAATATATATATATGTAAATATAGCCATTCGTCGTCCCGAGGTTAATTGCCCAAGGCAGCAAACAGTGGGACTGAACCTGTATGTGCTCAAGAAAATAACTTCTAGCACATAGCCACACCTGACAAAATATACTTTATTTCTATTATTTCTATTCTAGCCAGTACAGAAGGCAGTGCAGTGAGTGCAGCTTTTTAGAGAGTATTTGAAGCAGAATGGAGTGAGAGAATGATGTACGCTCAAAAACTTGATTACCGGTCCGAATGCTTTCAACAGGATTACCGCCCATCAAGGATGTTACGGTGCCAGATAATGGAGGCCTTACACTTGGTCATGGAGGAAGCCTAGCAATCAAGAACATCTCAATAAATACGCAGTGATGCGTATGTCAAACATGCGTAGGTGCAGATGTAACCCTGGCAGTGTGATAAGATGCTTGATTCCCAACCACATCGTTCCGAGTTCACTCCCATTGCCGGGTACTTCTATCAGGAGTTTTCTACGGTAACCTCGGGCTGATCACTCATTGTGAGGAGATTTGGTGCACGGAAATGAAAAACCCGTTGTGTATGTATGTATGTATGTATGTATGTATGTATGTATGTATGTATGTATATATATATATATATATATGTATGTACGTATGTGTATATATGTATATAGACATATGTATATGCACATACACATATGTATATATATTATATATATACACACACGTATATGTATATATACATATATATAATAAATAGTAAATAATATATATATATATATACACATGCATATATGGGGAAGCACGTCAAATAACAAGAAACACGTAAAGAAGCGCGTTAAATACTTAACGATAAAAATGGACAAGAACACAAGTAAACAAGGAGAAAGACCCTTCATCAGTTGTTGGCTGTCTGTCTACTCCTCATTTCGAGCATCAAAGCAGACTTGTGAGGATTCTGCAAACTAACACACAAATATCTAAGGTAATATTGTTTCTCCCTCTGAAGAGATTATGCTCAGAAATACGGTTTTAATATTTTAATTCATGGAGCTTAACTGAAACAGCTTTAAGGGATAACGATCGACTGTTTTCTAGAAATAGACTCTTATTAACTTCAATATCTCTATTTCTTATTCTTCATTCGTGTGTGTGAGTGCAATTCGATTAGAGGTTATGTTAGCCTCATGAAGGTATGGTGTCATCCAAAGAACTACTGATTCAATGCCTAATATTTTTGTGGTAACTGATTTCCTTAAAATAATAGCTATGTATATAAAAATCTGTAATTTATATTCATATAAAGAGAGAAGTAGGGGAAAACGGAGATTGCGAAGTTAAGAGTTTACTATTAACAGATAAAATATCATCGCTTACAGCTGATTCATTTATACACAATGAATTTATTAAATATTAAGTTCGTATTTCTGAGCCTAATATCAGAGGGAAGAGAAATTATATCAACAGATTTTTAGATGTTTATTTATTGATCCATTACAGCAGATTCTGATATAATGAATCGTTAAACAAGCATAAAAATCTATTGGTATATTTTAGGGGGTTAGTCGATACTTCAGTAGGGTGCAAATGTATAATTCTAAACAAGAATACTATTGACAGTGACTTTGTACTTTCGGCCAGTTAAGCCAACGTGAAACTGCGATGTACTGAAGTTAGCCATGGTTTTATATAATCTCTGTTTAGACTATATAAACCCACAGAGCCAAGGAACGTTTTCACGCATCAGAGACTATATACAGCCATGATTAATTTCTGTGCATCGCAGTCCGACGATAGTTTAGCTGGCTGAAACTTCGAAGTCAAGTCAATAATATTTGTACTTCTTATGTGTAAAGTTTGATCTGCGAATGCTACTGTTGATTTTAGCGTTCCACGTAGAATATCTTCACCCAGTCCACATTCAATAAAGTACCTAATAGAATTACAAGTTATGATATACAGAGAAAACATTGGAAGAAATGTATGATAAGCAGATGTTGTTAATACGAGTTGTTCCTTACGTATGTTTCGCCATTGTGGTTGTTCGCATCATCAAGAATGAGTTAATAATGCAGTCGTATTTCACTCAGTCATTAGCCTGCATGCCCCCGGCACTGCCTTCAGGCGTTTAGTTGAAAAAAATACACCAATGTAATAATTTTTTAAAAGTCTAGTACTTATCCTATCAATTTGTTTTGCCGAACTTATAAAGTTGAAGAACTATAAAATGCCATATGAACACCGTTTGTTAACCGGTTGGCGTCAAAAACCCAGTCATACAGCTTTCACACAGTAATTTCGAAATGTACTTCTTGAGCAAACATACGTTCTTGCATCAATAGACTGGAAGAATATACCTGTAAGACGAGTGTACTATTGAAAAGTCGAATAAGAATATATTACTGTAGAAT
>NC_043015.1:35653354-35668354 GCF_006345805.1 Octopus sinensis
GAAACCAGACTCATCTGCTTCCATATATTTTGGAAGGATCTTTGATCTTTTTACTTTTGATGTTGGAACATATGTACGTATATACAGGCATGTTCTTAACCATGTATTATCTATAAGTATATATATATATATACGCATGTCTGTATAGGCACAAGTAAATTTCTGTCTGTCTACGCACGCGCGCGAACACATACATACACACAAATGTATGTATGAATATGTATGTCTACATTTGCATGCATCTTAGCATATATGCATTCAAAACAATTATCCTCCTCCTCCTCATCATCATCATCGTCGTCGTCATCATTACGGCCACTAACGCCACCCTGACCAACATCACTTTTACGATTACAAACAGTTCCGTCTTCATAATGTAATCAACAGAACGAAACACACCCCAACCTCTTCCCAAACACCTACCTACAGGACCACCACCACCACCACCACCTTCACATACCTCCATCACTACCCGCACAGCACCTCTACAACATCACCATCACGACACACCACTTCAACTCTGTAGCACATCAGCAGCAACACCAAAGTGGTTGTGTTGACCGCTAGAAATAACAAGGATATCTTTAAATTTCATTCTATCATCTTAAAACTAGAAGTTTTAGATTATGCGATTCTGATTTCCCTCTAACGATAAATATGAGAGTGTGGTCACGGATGGAGTGCATTTTTGGCAGAACTCTGCTGCATCGCATCAGACCTGGATTGTTAGAACAACAAAGACAATAACAACAGCAAGAAACTGGACAATATTTTCCAGCAACAGCAAAAGAAGAAGATGACGACCAAGAAAAAAGAGAAAGAAGAAAACAAAGACGAAGAAGATGAAGAAGACGAAGAAGAAGATGAAGAAACTGTTAGTATTCGTAGCTGCAACACCATTGCAGACCACGCAATACTACAACAAAAACCATAACATAACTACGAATGTTTTAGACATCGAACATAGGAAAAAAACCCTGAACCCACTGCTACCAACCCGAGCACCCACCCAACCACGGACAACAGCCATACAACCACCGATACACAACCCACCCATACCGCACCACCATCACAACCTCCACTACTTTAGCCAATCCCCACAGCTAACGCTACACTCGTTTCTACTAGGGACAACTCTTTCCCGTACCACAAATAACCTGCGACCAAACCTTCACTACTTACACTACTGCCGAAACTATAAACCTCACTAGCATCACCTAAAGCCATCACCGACGCCATCATGATGAAAATTAGCAACAACAGCAGCGGCAAAGGCAGTATCATCATCAACGTCACACCCCACCACAAAAAACACCACCATCACGACCTCCACCACAGCCACCACCACCACCATCATCAATGCAATTACTCCATATAACATATCCAATTCTATTAAGCGAACTATCAACCAAAAACATAATAAAAGCGCCAACATAAAAAAAAAAAGAATAATGAAAAAATCCCCCAAAAAACTCCGTTTCTCACAATTGACAATACTTTATGGAATAGCGTTTTTTTTCTTTATTTTGGTATCGATATTGTATGTACTTGTAAGTGTGTGTGTATATACACACAAGAACAAACACGTGCACACATCTATATGTATATGTACACACATATGTACGCATATGTATATATATATTTATATGTGTATATATGTATGTAAATCATTACATATAAGCATATTCATATATATGTGTGTGTGTGTGTACACATAGATGTATATTTATATCTGAATGTTTATAGGTGTATAAATCATACATATACAGGGACACACGCGCACACATGTGCATATGTGTGTATATGTATATATATGTGTGTGTGTATGTATATACATGTGTGCGTATATATATGTATGTGCATATATATGTGTGTGCGTATAAATATGCGTCTGCGTATATGTGTGTATATATGTGTGTGTATATGTGTGTGTGTACATATGTGTGTGTGTACATATGCGTGTATATGTATGTTTATGTACATGTATACATACACACACGAGCGTGTGTGCGTGATTAGGTGTGTATATATATATATATATATATATATATATTTGTATATATTGAAACGCTCCATTTCTATGTTGCGAATTCTTATCTGAAGAAATCTTCTTGAAAAGACCCAATTAAGTTTGCTCTGTGAAAGAAATCTACAAGGATGTGTAGAAATCTATCCTAAGGATATCAAAATTACGCGTTTCAATACAATTCTAAAGGCGAATAATTCTTTGAGGGGAAAAAATATACATAAATCTAAAATCATTTGTTGCTGAAGATATTTTTGTTTTTTGAAATTCTAATGTCTGTGCTTTAGTGTGTGTGCGTGTGTATGTGAGAAGTTTGCGTATGAATACGTGTACCTCTATGTTTGTGCATAAGTATGTGCGTACCTTCTAAGTATATATGTGTGTTTATGAGATTTTCTTTTTGTCCTCTCTCAGTACATGGATAATGTGTGTGTTTTTGAATGCTTGTTCTGTCCATGTGTGTGTGCGAGTGTGTGTGTTCATTTGTGATAATGTTTGTCCTGTGAGCAAGTTTACGAGGAAGTCTATGTACGTACATGGTGTATGCGCGTATGTCTGTCTGTGTGTGCGTGCATGTTTGTATATACGTTAACATAAAACAGTTCATTTTTGGCAGTTATATGTATACGGATCGGCGGGTGCAAATATAGGTACGAATGTACTTGCAAGCAATCGGAAATATACAAATATCTACACAGGGACATACAAACACAGAAACACACACACCAACAAGCAAATACAAACATTGGTATCGTTGAGCGTTTGCGCATATATAGGCATATCACAGGAAAGCCACACTTACACTCACACACACACACACACATACACACACACACGTGTTTTCCTAAAAGGAAGAAGATAGTTGCTAATATTCTTTCTACTATAGGCACAAGGCCCGAAATTTTGCGAGGGGGAATCCCTGATGGACCGAACGTGCAATGTCGAAAGGTCTCGATAGATGCCTATTCACGCGAATTACCGAACAGATGCCTCTGTACAAAGCAGCCATCAATCCGCGGAAGACGGGACTGAAACCGGCTGCTATGAGGACAGCCTCCAAGAATCGATGGTCGACCCTATCGAAGGCTTTGGATTGATCCAAATTGATCAGGGCCCCACCCATGCCAGGTCCCTAACTCCCCTGTCAACGATGTAGCGCATCAGATGGCGACTGTCATAGATTACTCACAGTTGCACAAGTAGCACTGTGGCCTCCTGCCCTCCGCCACTACATACAACTTGTGTCCTGCTAATTCGATATTTGTTGGTAAGTTATTTATCGATTCTTGATCGATTTGCAACAAGATTTCGAGCTTTTTACCTGCCCAGTTTACCTGCTGTTGAAGGACAGCAATTTCTAAAATATATTAGCTTCCTTCATTTCGAAACAGATGGCCGATAACAACCATTGCGTCTCTACCTCTGGAGGCACATTTTTAATTGTTACTTTTGTTACTCTTTGCCCAAGATAGCTGGGTATCATTGTTAACTGATCTGTGCGCAGAGTGAGCGTCGGAAATTGTTTCGCTAATTCTTCGCTGTGGAAGCGAACTTGAACAGTCTCAAAATTTATGCCACCAATTGATGTAATCCTTATGTGCCCACACAAGTCGAAGGCACTTTTCAATATTTTTCTGCGTTGCGTTTTCTGTTTTTTTTTGTTTTTGTATTCAATATTTTGTATATGATTGTTTTTTTTTCTGTGTTTCTTCCAATATGTTCTGTGGGATGTTTAAATGTAAGGTTTCGCCTTCTTTGTAGAGTAGTGATTTAGTATCTTTTATTTGTTTGGTAGTGAACGATACAATATTGTTTTCTTGTCTTATCGCTTCAGCGAAATTTATTTTTGCTTTTTTGTGGTGGTGGTGGCAGAGGTGTCCGTTGTAGCAGTTGACGGAGAAACTGTAGTGGTAGTGTAGGTGTTTTCATTCTTTAAGGGCGACGATCTCGCTGTTGTTGCTGGTTGTTGTTGTTGTTGTTAAGCAACAAAACGTGGAAGGGTGATTAGGTGATGGTCTAGGGCTTAGGGGTGGGAGACGCCAGACCTTGGAAAAAAAACTTTGGTCGTCTTGTTGTAGTCGAGGGCTCTTCGTTGACGCCCGACACCACTATGAGGTGGCCCTCGAAGTCGCTGGAAATGAAGATCTCCAGGTCCAAATTCTTGAACGGGTGTCGTTGCTGGTGGCGGTAGCAGTGCTAGAATTCATGTTCACACTTGCTTGTGTGAGACTTCTCCACTTCTTTCCTCCTTCATGAAGCTGTGGTGAAGGCAGTGTAAGGAAATCAACGTAAAACGAGACCGGCGTTCGTTGCAAAACCGTCTTCATGGCTTGAAGACGCCATCCTCAAAACAAATAATGGCCAAGAAAGCCGAAAACCAATTCACAGAATCGGGATACACGCTACACAGGGCAGGTTACCCGTGCTAACAATTTGCACAATCAAATGTATTAGTCGTTGCACAACTTACATAAAAAATATTATACAATACACATGTTTTGAACGCAAAAAAGCAAACTTACTACGAGTCGATGTGACTTTCGTCCGTAAGAAGGGAAGAAAGAGATAGATAGAAAGATAGACACACACACATGAAAGAGCTCAATGTGATTATGGGCGAAAGGGAATGCTAGATGTGATGCAGCAAGCTATTAATATAGAAGGATGCGAACCCAATTTGAAAAATACATGCGGTAATTGGGCTGTAAGCTCACCCTGAAGCTTCAAGTTCAATCCCCACAGGATGTGGTATTTAAATAAGAGCTGGACTATATCTAAAAATCGATATATATATGTGGTCAAGTTTCCCATAAAATCTCAGGAAAAAACAGGCTGAAACACTTCCGCTCGACGTGTTTCCACTTAACACATACATACATACATAAACATACACAAATACATACATACATAAACATACACACGCACACACACAAATATATATCAGTATGCGTGTGTGTATGTTTATATATATATATATATATAAACACATACACACATATACACACACATATGTGTATATATGTGTATCTATGTTTGTGTGACTGTTTTCTCGTACATATTTGTCAACTCATATTCCAGTGACCTGGCTTAGCTCCTAGATTTGATCAATTCTACATCCGTCATTATTTAAAGCAGAGCTACGAATTGTTCACCGATCCGAAAACAACAGTTTCAACTGATATTTAAGGATAGTTTGGGTCCAGTGATTACCAATGATGCATTCAAACTCCCTGATTTGCTACCTATCAAAGATAAATTAGCAAGCCGCGTGGTCCTTCAATACACATCTTCTTTCAGCTACATTTAAAACAAATCCGCACCATAAATGTTGGTCTTTGTGTTTCTGAGAAGGACTTTTAGTATGCTACTATATAATTCAGCTGCCTATTCGTCGATGTTCTTCAGATTCTTATAAATCTTAACATCAAATTCCTCATACAGATTCTGTTATATTAATTCTCTTTATTTGTGACTTAAAGGTTTTTCCTTCTTATTCTTGTCTTCAATCTAATCCTCGACGACCTTACATCTTTACCCAACGATCCAAAACCATTTCGTAGTGTATTCACCAAGAACTGTCATTCTAAGCTTTGAATCTTTACGAAATGCATTCAGCTGGAGATTCCTGTGTTTAGCAGAGCGTTTTCAGCGTAATTTGACACAATGGATCCTCATGAAGGGAAGTTATCTTTCCGATTAAGGAGAACAATGGAAAATACGATTTAATTTTCAAAATCGATTGTTGAAAATGGTTGGCGTTAATGAATACCATTCGACAAAGAAACCCACTTTCTGGCTGACTGCAACTTCAATAATAGTGCCAAGAAATTAACGGAATTAGTCCCTTACAATATTCATCAAAGTTTAAATTAAAATAAAATGGCAGACAATAAGTTTATAAGATAAGTTAAACTCTTTATTTCATTGTAATGAAAGAAGTTTACTAAGTCTTCACAAAAGCCAAATAGCATCCGACGTTACAACATTACGAAGTGTGTGACAGGCTGGAATGTACAAATTGAATGTTATCGGAAATTTAGCGCTGAAATATTTCAACTGTAGTCACAGATATCGAGTTGAGAAAAGCACCCGCTCGTTTTAGGATAATTAGGATTTCAATATTACAATATATGTAGTTTTGTATGTTTATAATGAACGTATCAAATCTATCTATCTGTCGAGAAAGAGAGAGAGAAAGAGAGAGAGACAGAGAGAAAAGAAGCTGAGTTAATCAATATGGTTCTAGTATTAATAGATCGTCTTATACGTACAGCGGTCAAGCAACCACTTCTGGCGTCCTACGCACTAATGTGCCTTGATTCTATAGAATCCTTATAAGCAAATAATATGAGTGCGTGTGTGTATAAATTCATATATTTATATATATAAATTTATACACACACATGCACACATTATTTGGTTATTATATATATGTATGTATGAATTTATACACACAAACGCACACATAAATATCAGGCTAATAAGGATTCTATGGAATCAAGGCACGTCACGCAGGACGCCAGAAGTGGTTGGTAGGAAAATTTAGATACGCAAGTACCAAACCCACTTTAAACCGTGGACCCAGGCTTAGGGTTGGTCTTTGGTGTGGCGTAGCTATAAAATTAAACAGATATGACATTTAAATTTTACGACTGTCGTTGTTAATGAATTCATAAAAGATTACCTGCATTGCATGTAAAAGTATTAACCATGTCTGCGGTATTCGAACGCTACTGCGGCTGTAAGCTCCATAGCTGTGCGAACCACTACCGAGGAGCGATCTCACAACACACCAGAATTTAAATTTCACCTTACTCTCAATATTCCGGAGATGGAGATTGAGAGAGAGGGTGAGAGTTAGAGTGAGAGGAAAAAAGTGCTTGAGTGGCTATCCGTTTTATGAAATATCCTTTGCCCCGTTTCCCGAGCCACCGTGAACCCCGTTTCCCGAGCCACCATGAACCCCGTTTCCCGAGCCACCATGAACCCCGTTTCCCGAGCCACCATGAACCTATATACACTTGCTAAAATAATCTCCAGGAAAAAAAATTTAAGTCTATTTATATATTATTACAAAAAATTAATTACCTCCCGTCCTCTAAGATCCGTTATGCATATTTTTTGTGCGTTCTGGAAAAGTGAATCCATTATCGATCGACGAGTCCAATATATCAATAATTTATTGATTGAGTGCAGTTTAATAACAAAAGATCGTAAAAAAAATGAGGAAACAGAGACGGAAGCGGCAAAATAATTGACTTAAATCGGACGCTTTGTGTACTTTAATGAGAAAATCAATAGAGTGACTGCAATCTATTAAAAACTTATTAAAAGTTACAACGATCTATTAATACGAGAACCATATTAATTTCCACAGTCTTTCTCTCTTTAGATATCTGCCTATCGACTCAATCTGTCTGTCTATCTATCAATTAATGAATCAATCAAATCAATCTATATATCAGTCTATCTATCAAACTCGGGAGCAAAAATATAAAAAAAAACGTGAGTTCACGAAGTAAACCTCTCTTCAAGGCAGAGCTAGAAATGCAATTGTCAAGTAGGCAAGACGTTTTAAGCAGGAACGATATATTCAAAAGTGATAAAACTAAAAGTTGCCGAGCATGAATTAAAATTTAGTTCTTGAGATCTTGTCCACGGACAAACAAACAAACTCGACTGAAAACATTAGCTCCGCCTTAGCAAAGGTGGAGGTAATAATAATAATCCTTTCTGTATTGGCCACAAGGTGGTATCGTAGCGTCGGCGTATATCGGCGCATCATTAGCCAGGGCATGACCAGTCCTCCACTCAGAGGCTGCTGACAGAAAATGGATCGTGTAACGAATGGAATACGTCCCCTTCTGCAGAAAATGGAAGAGCAAGCGCTCCAGCTTGATCAGCCGCAAAGCAGGGCAAGGGACGATGGTCAAGCGGTAATTGACGAAAGCGATATACGCATTCGCCGCCTCCACCTGACATTATTGATGATTCGACGCTTTTGATTGATCCAAATTTACTAGGGCTGGATCTATGTCATTTTCCTTCTCTGCCACCTGAAACTGTGAGGTGGTGGTGGGGAACTAGTCGGTGCCATTGACACAATGCTTGATTGGGACTCATTTTATCGACACTGGAAGGCAGGTGGCATTAAAGCAGAAATAGCAAACACTTCAGCTTGACGATAAGGCCCATAGGAATCGACGTTGATGGATGCAGGAAGTACTTTGTAATAAACTAAAAACAAAGTCTCCAAGAAATACCACAGATATTAAAAATAAATAAAATGTAACTCAAAACGGAGACGCGTATGCAACCTGTAGCAAAAGATTGAAGACAAGTGCAGGCATTTTAAGAAGTTCACATTGCAATTAGCTAAGTTTCGGATTGGATTTTATTGCTCGATAACATCGGTACGTCTCCTGTGTGAATGAGGTTTAGCAGTGAAAAACGTCGTGTTGTGTTGTATGTCAGGTACTGCATGGCTGGTATCCAAAGATAGAGACTGTCAAAAGAATAAAGGAAATATAAAGACTACGTGCACACGAACACAACCATACACATACACACAAATTTCAATGTACATATGTACGTATCTGTCGGGCTATATATAATAGTCTATCTACCTCCTTATATATATTGTGTGCATCTGTGCATATATATATATATATATATATATATATATATATATATATATATATATATACTGTTAAACACTTTCTGTATGCAAATTAGGGACACCTTCATAGAATAACTGCTGCATTTGTTGAATATATAAACAGCTTAGCTAGGCTCTCGGTATGATGTAGACGCTTCAGATCAGACCCCATAAGGTTCGAATATCGATTAAGGTTGTTAAGCATTTATATATATGGGGCTCTCATCAGAGGCGTCTCCACCATTCTGACAGTCTCCAGAGAAACAAGCAGCCTTATATGTACATATCTATTTGTGTAAGTATGTGTGTATGCTCGTGCAACTGTCCAAATTCCTCATACCTAGTAAACCACAGACGTGTAAATAACATTTTATAAAGTATAAGCATATGAAAATTTGCTTATATATATACAAGCAAATTTATATATGCTTATACCTTATCAAATATTATTCACACGTCTATGGTCTACTAGGTAAGAAGAATTTGGACATTTGTACACTCACATATATACCTACACAAATGGATATGCATATATGTATATATAAGTGTGTGCGTGCTTGTGTGTGTGTGTGTGTACCCATGTGTGTATAATACTATATACACACACATATAAATGAATTTTTGGCATGCATATATTTCTTCTTAGTATTATTGTTAATCTGAAAATCCAAACAGATATCTCTTTCGAAAGAACTCTAGACAGATTCTGTTCCTGGAAACAAAGAATTCCTTTTGACACTCGGCAGTTTTGCAAGTTAGCAGCAATCAATCACAGACTGAAAGATTCTATAGACCATTTCTACATGACCAGACATACGAAGGTCCATTAATCATGATCTGATTCTGGAGAGATGGACAGAAATTTCGATCGATTCGGCATTAGTGGCCGAATGTCGTCCCGTCAAAAGATTTCCCTACCCCACCCCACACAACCGGCATTCTGCTTTCCACTTCATCTTTTCCCTTTTCTTGTGCTCTCGATTTTCTTCATTTTTACCTCATTCAGCGATCACTACCACTACTACTACTCCCACCACCACCACCACTACTACCATCTCCACAACAATCAACACAACAATAACCCCCAATACCACAACTTATACAACCACCACCACCACCATTACTACTTCTGTATCTATCAAAATGACTACTATCATCACCGCCTCCAACACCACCACCATCATCACCACCAAAACTACCACTTCTAGAACTACTGGTACTACAACCACGATTACAATCACAATTAACAACAACTACTACTACTACTACTACTACTACTGCTGCTACTGCTGCTACTCTCGCCTTCCTCCTCAATCTTGAATCTCACCGCCATTGCCACAGCTTCCACTATTTCTTTGTTGTTCATAAAAAAATCATCTCTTAGTACCACACCCCCACCAAACACCAACATGATATTAACCCCGGATTTACCCCCCCCCCCACCACCAATCACAGCTTCGATCCTACCATGCTCTCACACTATATCCTCACCAACCATATCCCGAACTAGGTCTCATACTCTGCCTCCATCAATGTTCATAGCAGTCCCTATCTAACAAGAGGAACAACTCGAGTCTCTTATTTATTTTCTCTTAGAGTTTAGGTTTTGTCTTTCACTCCATAATTTTTACACTTCCGCCGGCGTATATCTGAAAAATTGTTTATATTTTCAGTATCCATTTTATATTTTCTTTTTTGGCTGTTTGGAATAATATTTCGATTTTATACTTCAAGCGTTCCGCCCCACCACACAAAACGTCGAAAATATATATAATTTAAAATATACAGAAAAATTCTTTCAAGCATATAGATCTGTTTTCCATTTCTGTCTGGTTTTCGCGACAGTATTCTGGAAAGCTGGAGAGCTAAAGTAAGTAACAACGCAGTTCTAGAAGTGCTAAAAGGTCAAGACACAGAGTGAGAATCAAGTCGAGAGAGCTGGACATATTTTGGACAGACAATGGTCCATAGATCATTTCCCAAGACCCTCCTGGCAATTAATGTGTGTGTGTGTGTGTGTGTGATGATGGTGGGGTTTCAGGGGATGGAGAGCAAGACGTTTTTTGACTGACGACAGAAAAATATATACCGAAAACAAGAGCCTGGTTGATTGTTTGCTAAAGTTAACTGGAGAATCTTGAAAACTCGAACAATGGACATAGGGTGTCACTATCTCAGGTCCCTCTCTGATGTATACTGAAGCATTCTTTTTCCTGTTATTATTCGAAAATGCTGGGAAAATTTATTACACGTGGAAGTCGCAACTGTGTTATGCATGAAATATATTCTTCCTTTCTTAATCCTGGGAAGCCAGAGACATTCCACTTAACTTGTTATATTCCGACTTCGATATATCATGTGACCACAAAATATAGTTTGCTTAATCATATGGCGTTCATCGTTTCTGGTAGTAAAATTTCGATATTGCACCAAAATGAAGAATCATTCACTCTTATCTTTGAATCCAGCACTCCAATGCCAGTGCCGCGATATTTCTTTCTGTATTACCATGTTATCCAGCTCATTTTAAGAATTGCCCCGGTGAGAGTCTTTTCTTCCCATCAAATCATGAACTTCTATTAAACTATTTTCAGATTAGCATCAAGACTTTTCAAATGTTATTCTTCTCCACCTCTGTACACAGATGTCATTTCAGCGGGTTCTGCATTTGCTGTTTTCTTTAAAGACGCAATAGGGCTTTCCTTCCGCTGTCTTTTGCAGCAAATTATATCTGCTTCCCAATTATGCTTTAGCAGGTAAGGTTTTTCAGAAACAGGGCCAATTTAAATCTTTGGTCAGGGGAATGGTTCAAATGCTAACGAGGAATGTCTCCATTGGGCCGGTGTGATGCATATTTAGGAATAAAATATCTTCCAAGCACTCTACTTATAGGGTACAGACCCATGTTATCCTGCTTGAGCTACAGTTTGTAACATTGACAGATACTTTCACCTCTGACCACAGCACATCCGGGACTAATTGATGATTAAAGAATAACTCACTGCTTTCCTCGAATCCTGAATAACCAGGCTTGAGATTCTCAACCAAGGTCAGTATTGATTTGCCCATAAAACACCTTTTGTTCTTATTTATTTCACTTAGTTGATTCACTCGTTGGACTGCGGCCGTGCGGAGGCACCCCCATGAATCGAACCTAAGTAACTTTGTTAAGACCGGTGAATATTCTATCGGTAATTTTTGCTGCACTGCAACGGTTATGAGGATGTAATTAAAACTGTGAAGCGTTGTCGGGGGCAAACACAAACCAAGAGACACACATTCATACAAGCGCATATGCAATATAGATAGATATAAAAGAGGGGAAAGGACAACCTATCGGTCAAGAATGGGGCTGCACCTAGAAAGTTACCCTCCGAGGCACAAGTCTGGGAAAGGTTGTTTATGGAAGACCAGCAGTCGCCTATGCATACCAGTCTCCCCTCTCAACGCCACCGATGTTTTTCAAGAGAAAGGGAACGATCAATACAGCCCGACATCGGTGACGTCGCAGCTCATTTCTACAGCTGAGTAAACTGGAGCAACATGAAATGAAGTAACTTGCTGAAGGACATAACACACAGCCCAATCCGGAAATCGATCTCACTACTTCATGATCATGAGCCTCACACTTTAATCATTGATCAATGCACCATTACACACACACATATCAATACGCAATTTATTAACGCAAGGAAGTTATTACCTTATCATAATTCCTATTGGGTAAAAAAGTATGGAGATGAGTTATCTGACGTTGCAGTTGGGAGCTATGATGGTGCAGCAATAGCTGACCTTGTAGGCCATTATATCCTGGGTATCCTTTAAAACGAAATAAGATGGCCTAGGAGTAGTATACAATAAAGGACATGATACGGATAGAATAAGGGAAACATTATGCAAAATCTTTAACTAGTTAGGCATAGGAACCACAATCAGTACCAGTCTTAGAGAAGTCAACTTCCTAGATGTGAACATGATCCTTAAAACAGGAAAATTTAAACCCTACCCCAAACCAAACGAGGAGGCCTCGTACATAGACATAGCTTCCTCCACCAGCAGTAATTAAAGAAGTGGTTAAAACATTAGCAGGAGCGCCTCCATTTCATCTGCCAACGATGACACTTTTGCAAAAGGCATACTCTATGCGGCATAAGAAAGGTATATGTACACAGATATATATATATGTATGTGCGTATATCTACATAAATATATATGTATATGTACACAAATATATATATATATATATATATAATATATATATATATATATTATATATATATATATGTATATATGTATATGTACACAATATATATATATATATGCACACACATATATATATGAATACACACACATATATATGTATATATATACACACATATATATGTATATACACACATATATATATGAATACACACACATATATATGTATATATATATATATGCACACACATATATATATATGTATATATATATACACACAAATATTTATATGTATATATATATACACACAAATATTTATATGTATATATATATACACACATATATATATGAATACACACACATATATATATATATATACATATATATACATACATACATGTACATATACATGCACATACGATGAACGTCTGTTTCCTGCAACCAAGCAACCTCACGCAGCATTGGTCAGTGTGAGGCCATAGTTGAATTATCTTCTCCAAGGTGCCGTTCTGTGGTATAGAAGCGGAAATCATGTAACTGCAACGTGAGATTGTTTAACAACATATTCATGTATGAGGCTAAATATATGTATGTGTGTGTGTGTCTGTTTTCTCTCTAATGTATGCGTTTGCTTGTTCGTGTGTGTGCGTGTGTGGAATTTTTCACTAGACAATATATTTTTCGAACTCTTCAATAATTCCCGAAAACAACCGGAAACATTAAGCACACAAATACGACATGAAGTCCACGGCATAACAGCCAGTGCCATATTGATTACAGACTCGTCATTTCGTGTGTGTCAAACACTTTCACTCACCACCTTCACATTGGTCGTTTCTATTTGCAGAACACCATTTTAATTCTAAATAAGTAGCTTATTTGCGTTCCACTCTATCGTGCTCTTAGATGGAATTTAAACTGATGCCATTTACGTCGTCTTGTGTGACACACACACACTTACATGTATATGTAGGTGTGTGTGTGTGTGTATGTATATATATATACACACACATACACATATACAGACAGTTCATATTTTCATATATGAATATATCTAAATGCGTGTGTGTTTGTGCATATATATATATATATTATATATATGTATACACACACACACACATATATATATATATATATATGTATACACACACAAACAGATATATATATATACATACGTATATGTAAATATATATAATCATACATATGTGTATATAAACAGTGTATGTGAACACACTTTTATCGTTCGACATCTACGCATGTACATATTGTATATATATATATATATATACGTATATATATATATACGTATATATATATATAAGTGTATTATATATAAGTGTATATATATATATATACGTGTATATATATACGTATATTATATATAAAACATTATTGGTGAATTGAAGAAATGGAGCTGAACGCAGATTGAACAGAAATCGTTTTATTTCATTCTACACGTGTTTCGAAAGGCACAAATTACCAAAATCCGATTGAATAATGGGACCATTGTTGTGTCTTTCTCTTCAGGAAGAAAAAAGGAAATCCGTTGGAAAAACAAAAACAGAACAGAGGCAGAGCAAAAAACAAATCGAACTGTGCTCCTAAGAGCCCATGGCGAAACTGTTTATCAGTGTATGTTGAGAACCGGTGGCTGAAGAATTCAACAGGTCAGGCATCGGTCAAACATGTGGGTGAGGGTGTATAGATGTTCTTTGTGACCGAGATGTTCTTTTGTTTGCCAGAGGCCGGATGGTAAACGGGCTCTTACAGTCGGCTTTTCGATGCCCCCATTGGCGGCGTTACACTTATCTGGCCTTTAAATAGCGTTTATAAATAAGACCGGCACCCATAGCCCTTGGTAACAAATTCTGAAATAGATTTTAAGATATCTACAATTAACCACTGCAAGGGAAATCACTCCTGTAAGACAAACGGGGCTTGTTTTTTCACAGCGGGGGGTTTCCTTGTCAAGGTAGGCTTAGATGAACACACACACACACACATAAAACATAAAATATATATATATAATTTCTTTATTTTTTTCTTTCTGCCACCCAACGGTTATCACGGCAGTAGCCACTGACAGCCGAACGATCAAACGCACACACGTACACAA
>NC_043015.1:35673354-35708354 GCF_006345805.1 Octopus sinensis
CGATGTACTGAACTTGTCTTGTCCTAAGAGAAAACACGCAAAAACCTAGCGTAATTGAGATGCTTTGCGAGTGAGTGATGATATAATCTGAAGACATAGTTCAATGAAATTAATATGCTGGTCTTTATATCTCTGTATTTCTCTTTCCGTGCAAGAGGTTTTAAAACCAAGCGAGAAAACAAAGCCACCTGCCGACAGGCGTAAAACAGCCAGAGGTCTGAACATCACATGACAGCGGATATTTCAAGATGGCTTGAAGATCATTAACATTACGTCGAATGGCTTTGCAAGAGCAGCCACCTGCCCACTGCTCTGAGTAGCGCAGAAGTATCTATTCTAAAACTAATAACCAACGCCTATCCATACCCATACATGTTTGTGTGTGTGTATATATATATATATATATATATATATAAATTTTATTTCGTAATGAGATAAAAAAAACCCAAGGCTGTGTAGATTTAAAACATTTATAGACAGAATGTCTGTTTCTATGATATTTATTATATCCCTTCATCGGAGACGGTGTGAGAGGATGGTTAAATAATAGTTAATTTAGATAAGATACAAAATAGAGAGTGAGGGGTAGGAAAGAAAATAGTTGTGAGATATGAAGGGATATTGCATTTGTAGATTGATTTTTTTAGGCAGAATGGTATACATATAATATACCAATACCTTATGATTGAAATCCAATAGAATTTAATATCTGTTCAAAATCGTTATCGCAACCATGTCACCAGCTTCAGGAATATGAGCAAGAAGCATTCAACATCTTTAGCCGATTTTGTGTGGCGACTTAAGGATTATAAAATTAAATAGGATATAATTTGGCCCTTAATAAGACACGCAAAGCCATATAATATCCATATCAGGATTCTGCATCTCTGCTCCGAAGAACCTCTATTTTGTAGACTAACTGAAAGACTTTTAATAGGATTTCCGAAAGACTCTTAATGTGCTTACACACTTATAAATGCACGTTCGCACAATGCAGTAAGGAGGAATTTGAGAAACCGTTAACCGAATTAATAATCGTTAAGGTATGCTTGGATTAAATTTCACTCTAGCCTCCCCTATTATTATAAGCATTAAGTAGCAATTTAATTCGCTGTGTGAGCGTATGTGCGCAAAACCCCGCATGAGTGTACGCTTATATTTTCGTAGATGTTTGTACGAGCGAGTGTACGTGCGCCATACAACCGAAGCGAGGGCGTTTACACAGCCATATCTATTCACTCGCATTTTAAATACTTTTTCACTGTAATTTACATTCGTTACTTTTTTAATCTGTTATTTAATATTGATCTTATATAAAAATGAAGCTGTACCCTTTAATTTGCCGCTTTTCTATACACAAACCAAGAAGGCATTTTGCGGAACAGTCGTTATTTTAACAAGATACATCTTGTGATCAACGGGAGAAACATCTACACCGTCGGATACTCCTAAAGCAGTTGCTAAGTAGCTCACCCATGTTAGATGGGTTGAAACAATTGTAGTGATTAATAAACATTTTCCTATATTTCGCCAGCTGTTTCTCATTGATCATATTTATATGTGTGTGTACTTATATATATATACATACATACATACACGCATTGAGTCGAACCAAGGGCAGCTGATGAAGGGGAATATTCCTTGTATTGTTTGTCTTGTACTCTGTTTTTTTCGTTGTTAAAAAAAAGTCCGTTTCCTTGTTTGATTTTATGTTTTCGTTTCTCGTGTTCTACGTTTATTTGTGGTGTTCTGTACTCATATATATATATATATATATGTATATATATATATATATATATATATATATATATATATATATGCATGTATATATATACATATAGATGTAGGTATGTACATATATGTATGTATGTATGCATATGTTTTATTTGTTAAATTGTTATATATATATTTATATATATACATATCTATACATATATATATCCACACACACACATATGCATCGATATAAATACAGATATAGATATAAATATATATCTGCCTGTTTGTGTGTCTGAGTGTGTTTGGCACCCGACCACCACCACCACCACCACCACAACGGCCACTTTACACCCCGCATTAACGCCCCCATAACAAAGCGGTTCGACAAACGAAACTAATAGAATAAGTGTTATGCTTTAAAAAGTTGCAATGCAGTCAATTCGTTCGACTAAAATTCTTCAGAGTGGTGCTAGGCATGGTATCACTAAAACACACTGATGATACGTATTTATACTCTTATATACGTATATATATGCACTTATCTACATCGGTCTATCTATCTATTTACCTATCCTAACTGTCTTGCTATATATATATATATATATATATATATATATATATATATATATACATGTGTTAGTGTGTGTGTGTGTGGCCTTGTGTGTATAATTTGTATATTTCCTCTGCATCATATTCTTCGATCTCCTCTTCAACAATTTTCCTTTCTGTTGCTGTTGCTGCTGCTACTGTTGCTGTAGATCTTATTCTTTATTTCTTTCTTTTCCATCGGTATTATTACTGTTATTAAGTATTCTAAATATTATTCCCCTCAACTGTACTTAATAACAGATAGAAAACGATTCAAACGAACGCAAATATAAAGCAAACGACGTTTGAAAACAACGGGATGAAATAAACTAGAAAAGAGAACAACAACAACAGCTACAACAAATAGCAAAGCAACTCCAATAACGACAACAACAACAATGACAACAAACAGAACAACAACAATAAGAAGCAGACAAATCAAAATAAGAAGCTGAAAAATAACAAAAGCAGCAACAACAACTACAACAACGTAATTACAATCTAAGAAAGACAAAGACACGAAGAAAAAACATACTTCAACGAAATCAACCGAAATGAAAGCTAAATAATAATAATGTTAACAACAAAGATTGAAACAAACGTATATAATATATCAAATAAATGAAAAACAATTGGCAAACACAAGCATCAACGCCGCCTATAACACTGCCACCACCGTTGCCCCGAACGACAATAATAACAGCAACAACAATGACCATTATGAAAAGCAACAACTACAAATAAGAGACAAAATATAACAAAAAAAAGAACAATGAAAATCACAAAATTATAGAAACAACAAACAGCGCATGAAACTTTTGTAGAAGTCAAAATGGCAGCTACTGAAATAACAAACCATCAAAAATGTATCCCTGTCATGAATGGAAGAGATAACAAAAATGATAAAACAAGCCAAATCCTGTGTAGATGCTGATGTTATCTTTATCTGCTTTCATGAAGCGATGCCGCTACAATTGTTGCTTCGCTTCGTTTTATTCTTTTTCACTTTTTTTACATCAATCATGAGTTATTTAAATATAATTGCGCCATTATTATTATTATTATTAGTCATCATCATTCTCTTTCTTCTCCTCCTCCTCATTATTATTATTATTATTATTATTTATTTTGATATTATTATTATTATTATTATTATTATTATTATTATTATTATTATTACTGCTATTAATATACATTGTTTGAGTAATTGTTTTTGTTGAGGTAGTTCTTGTTATTCGAGTTCAAATCCCGCCATGGTGGACTTAGTCTTTCAACATTTCGAGATCGATGAAATACAGTCCGGCCAAGCAACGGAATCGATGGTAGCAACCATTCCCTCCCCTCAAAACTGCTAGTCTTGCTTCTAGGTTAAAGACATCCACACCCATTCTCACTCTCTTCCGCATAATTATATTTTATCACCACCACCACCAACAACAACTACAACATCATCATCACCATTGTTATTGTTAGAAATACTTTTATGTGATGAGATTATTTTTGTTGAGTTCACATCCTACCTTTGTCAGCTTCGCCGTCAACTCGGCTGAGGCCAATAAAACACTATGCATATACGGCTAAGTAACTGTTCGGTCGCTGACGCCCGTTGAGGCAGACACTTGTATCCTCAACAATCACTAATCAAAATGTTTTACCTCTAATTTCATATCAATTTTGGAGAAATTCTCGTTTCTTTAGATCATCCCTACTAAAAATAATGCCATCCGTAAATTTCTTCCAGCTCTTTACCTTTTGAGGTCAAATTCTGCAGAGAGTTAACTTAGTATTTCATTATTCTGGGGTCAATAATTATAGATCTAAGCAAGCATTCAGCTTAATTTGACCGACTAAAATTTTTCCTCAATTTCGCTGGTTTGCCGCCTAAATTAAGACGAAATTCCTTTATAAATATTGCCGTTGTTTTCTGTGGACTTGAACGTTGCACATGGCTTCGCTTTCAGGATATTTATTCCTGGGATTATCTAATGACAAAATAAGACAGAAAACTTTATGACATGTTTCTTCTTTTAACAGCGTAAGGTTTTCAGACGTGTTGGAGCAGGGGAGAGATTTGAACTTTTTGGCAAATACTCATCTGCTGCATTGCAACGCATTGCAAATGGCCGTCTCGGAAACACAATAACAGTTGCTGACCACGGTTGTATTAGCAGTAACTTAAAGAAATATATCAGTTCAAACTTATAAAGCGAACTGCACCTGAGCATTTTATTCCGCATGTAAAGACTAGGTTGGGGCATTGCCAGGGGAATAACAAGTAAAAATAGCATGATATAAAAATATCATGAACACATGATTTACGGACTTGTTTTGGATAATGAAGAACAAAAATGCGAGTATTAATTTGAATGGAAAAATTGCCGTAAAAGCACGAATGAGACCAGCAACACAGCCGCCATAAAAAACAACGGCGACAGCTACAATAAAAACAGCAACAACATCAACTAGAGTAACAACAACAGCAACATTTCCTCAAGTGTTAATTTTGTAGAAGCAACGAAGCAAATCAATTTGCACCAAATCAAAGAAATGGAGGAGAATTACAGGATGTACTTCACAAAAGAGAGTACCTCCTTGCATGAGGAAAAAAGGGGGCAAGAAGCAAGATAGCTACATCTCCCTTTCATCTCCCCAAAATCAATATACATCCAACGAGTAAGTTTCAGAAGGTCTTTGGCAATGCGTAACACAAAGGACGAGGCTGGGTGCTTTCTTCCAAACAAAACGTGCCTCCGTGATTCTGAACCAACACCAGTAAAAACCACCACCTAAAACGCTTTCGGATCTAAGATCCTTCTACATTCGTCCTTTCCGTTTGATTTGTTGGTTGTTAATGTAGGTGCTGGTTAAAGGCTCTGGAAGTAGAAGATGTACTTGCAGCCGTCGAGTCCATTCTGGTATTTAAGGTTGGGTGCTTTCTTTGTAATGAAGTGTCTCAACGATTTTACCAAATTGTTGACAGAAATAAATATTTAATTAAATATCTGGTACATACAATTGAGTCACTCTTCAATTATAATGGCCTGCATCAGCCTTAGTGTATGTACACTGTTTCTAGGCCATTTACGGCAATATTTGTACTGAGATAACTGCACTTAAGGACTTGGTCCGTTCAATATACAGTTAGGATCAGACAGAGTGAAAGAGAAGGAAGAAGTAGAACGAGAAGACATACATACATACATACATGTGTGTGTGTGTGTGTGGACAGAGAAAGAGAGAGAGGAAATCGTTTCAGCACCAGTCAAAACAGCGTCATGCATTCGGGTGTTTTTCGCCCGTTTCAATGCTGCGTACTCCAATCCAGCCACTTGCTTGGATGCGAATTCATCGCCTCTAATATAAGAAAATGGAATAAAGCCTTCACTAATAAAGCAAATATTTGGCGAAGCTGATTAGAAATCCGATATGGGCAGTTGAAGAGGTTCTAAATTAAAATAGCTATTTAGTTATCATACTCAATAACTCAACTGGCTCATCGACAGTGTGTGTCCAGATTAAATATGTTAAGCATAAGTCTATTTTAATTAAATTGTCAAATCCTACCGCAGCAAACTTTTGTGTTTCATTCGTCCTTGGTAAAATAAGTACCAGTAACACAGGTAGTTTCAAAAGCATTCGTTATTCACCATCCCTTAATTCTAGTCTTCTTTCACAATAAGAACTAGGCGTATCCTGTTTCTGTCAGGGAATTTCATTATATTGCTTGAGTATTCAACATCCAATTATAAAGCGCTCCCTAATGCATGTCATGCCAAGTTTCATTGGTGTTTAAACTACGGCCTCATTAGGATTCCTCTTAACATCATTGCTGTTCCTTACACAACTCATATTTATCTATCTATCTATATATATATATATCTATCTATATATCTATCTGTGTGTGTATGTGTGTGTGCGTACGTAAGTTTATTCTTCTTATAAAGCGCACACATACATAGACACAAACTCTACATATCCACACAACATCGAAACACACTCAGACATATGTGTGTATGTGTATACACACGAACACACACACATGCCTGCGTGTGTGTGTATATATATATATATATATATATATATATATATATATATATATATAAAGTTAATCCAAACAAGAAAGCACAAAAACACAACAACGCGAGGACGTGGAATAAATATAGTATTATTGGACGCTCAGGAAAGAAGGAGGGTTTAACGTTTCGAGCGGAGCTCTTCGTCGGAAACATAGGAGAAGGAAAGATCCAGAGAAGGGAAGACAGAGGGGAAAAAATCGCCAACGGTATACACACGGTCACATTTTGAATGTGTATTTAGATATTCATGCATTGAATCACCCGACTTATCAATATACAAATACAAATGTTTATACATATATGTTTATATATATATATATATATTATATATATATATATATATACATGTGTATGTGCGTATGTGTAATACACATACAGTGTGTTGAAAGCTGTTAGGTAAAACAAACATTTAAAATCTACACGAAATATAAAACTCCTTTACATTTATTTATTTATTATTATTATTATTTTTATTATTATATCCCAATATAATATGAAAATATGAAATATCAGACTAATGAAAGATACATTCATAGACAGACAGACAGACATGAAAAATCATGTTTCTCTGCCCCCAGGAATATTCCAAATTTTTTTCTGCTCTGCTAAGTGACATGTTAAGGCACACACTCACCAATTCCTTTCCATTTATAATTCTTACGTAGAGAGAGAGGAACTTTCAATTCTATGAACATATTGCTATTCGTCTTTCGAATTATTCCAATCTGGTGATATATGGATGTTGTATATGACCTACATAATACAACTCATCAACAAAGATTATTTTGTCTCTCTTTTTCATTTTTATGCTCGCGTATAAATTCCTAATTTATGAAGAATTTAATACCACGTCTATTTATAAGAAATGTCGCAGTCTTTCACTCGTTGAGTTAGTAATCTTTTATGTATTTTCCTTCGCAAACAAATATGTTTCCATGCCAGCCAATGTATACTGCTCTACAATTACTGACGGATTCATTCATCATTAATATTTCGATGTAAAGCGCGTGGCCTGGTGGTTAAAGCGTTTGGTTCATCGCTGTTTTATTTTGATTCAGTTCCAAGACTGTGCGAAGCGTTTTAGGTTGGAACAAGGGCAACATTTCATTTTATATTGCCCCACTCGACCCAGCTGTTGATCATGCTTACCAGCCGGAGAGAAGTTTCGTCTGTTTTTCTCAATTGTTTCTTATTGGAAGTTTCGCTGGGACAAGAATGAATGGGCCAAGAAGGATCCATATGAACACAAAGGCACCCAAAACAATTTGCGAAAGCGCCTTGCATCTACCCCAGTGATATCCACCTGCGAGTGGTGGCTCAGAGCACGTTGCATTATGTTTGCAGAGCTCTGACAATGTTATACTTCTCTGGTGCAGCCAAACAGGCAGAAATATCTCCATATTATCTCCCATATTTAACAAAAATATCTACAGTTATATCATTGACTTATTTTTCTCATCCCACACTTATATTTAAATTTATTATTATTCTAATGGGGCACACAGCATTAAATTTGTGGTCACCCATAGATTTTTACTGAATGTAGAATTACAATGCTAATTATTAAACAGTCGTATTTCTTCAGGCAGAAAAAATACATATATACATACGCACACAAACACATATGTATGTGTATACATACACTCACACACACACTCACATATACACTCATTTCCGGTCTGAGAATTGACCCTACAATCTAGTGATCGTGAGTTTACAACCTGACACGTAGAATATGCACCTTCACTATTTGTGTGCGTGAGTGTTTATGTAATTCTGAGCGTTGGTTTATTTATGTCCCTGTTTCTTGTAAGCTAGTGATTCGGCAGAAAAGGCAATAAATCACTACCAGGAAGAAGCGAGTAAAAGATAAGATCTAAAAATATGGAGAATGCATGGGAAATCACCGGTAAATATAGAGCAAAGTTTTGTAAAATAGACGCCGCAGACGAAGAGAGGTTTTGGTTAGTAGAAAGGAAGATGGCTCCGACTTGTTTCCATTCTTATGTGAAGCTCATCAGGAATGGTTTATATCTCATTCAATCTGAACTAGAAATAGAATACAACGTCTTCTTACGAATAATATAAACAAGCAATTTATAATCATAGAACAATTTTGTGTTGTTTCGTCGACATTTCAAGCCAATATATTTAAAACAAACGACACATTGCAAGCTGTAATCCAAGATACGCAATGTCCTAAAATTGTGGAATCATCACAGCACAATGTTTAAACACAAGAATGCATGTTTTTTTTTTCAAGAACGACCCGGGTCAAAGCATCAACGAAAACAACAACACATTCAACAATAAAAACCAGCGTTTCTCTATTCATTAGACGCCATTTTGCCCACTTCCATATAAATTGTTTCATTTGTGACATCCGTGTGATTGTAATCCGCCCATATGTCACAACGTATAAGAAGGTTAATAAGAAGCTGACAATTCGGCGTCACCGCTGCCGCTGTCACTACTATTAACTCTACTGCTGCAACGACTACTGCTAGAGCTGCCTTATTTCCTGATCAAGAACAAAACAATAGTGTTTTCAAAGAAACAATTCAGTTAAGTTGAAGTCAAATTTTCCATTAGAACCAAACCCTTACAACATCAGACGTACTTCGCTATTTCCATGACATCCACTTCATAAAAACACTTATCTCAATGTCTTATTATTTAGGATATAAAATCACATATGTCTACTTGTGTATGATATACGAATGAGTGTATGTATGCATGTATATATGTATGTGTGTATGTATATATGTTTGTGCGTGTGTGTATATATATATGTTTGTGTGTGTACATATATATGTTTGTGTGTGTATATATATATATATATGTTTGTGTGTGTATATATATATATGTTTGTGTGTGTATATATATATGTTTGTATATATATATATATATATATGTTTGTGCATATATATATATATATATGTTTGTGCATATATATATATATAATGTTTGTGCTATATAATATATATATATATGTTGTGCATATATATATATATATATGTTTGTGCCATATATATATATATATATATGTTTGTGCATATATATATATATATATATATGTTTGTGCATATATATATATATATGTTTGTGCATATATATATATAGATATATATATATGTTTGTGCATATATATATATGTATATATATATATTTTGTGATATATATATATATATATGTTTGTGCATATATATATATATTGTTGTATATATATATATATTGTGATATTAATATATATATATGTGTATATATATAGATATTTGGTGTATATATATATATATATATATATAATATATATTTGTGTATATATATATATATATATATATATTTGTGTATATATATATATATATATATATATTTGTGTATATATATATATATATATAGTATATATATATATATATATATATAATATATTTGTGTAATATATATATATATATTATATATATATTATATTAATATATATATATATATATATATCACGTGACCGACCAGACCATCAGATGTTATACACCGGTGGTCACAATGCGTTCGCATTGTTTTAGCCTTCGAATGACGCCACCCCGCTGGCTAAGCGAGCAGGCCAACAGAAGAAAGAGTGAGAGAAAGAGTGGTGAAAGAGTACAGCAGGGATCACCACCCCTGCCGGAGACCCGTGGAGCTTTTAGGTGTTTTCGCTCAATAAACACTCACAACGCCCGGTCTGGGAATCGAAACCACTATCCTGCGACCGCGAGTCCACACACACACACATATATATATATATATATATATATATATATGTTTGTACATATATATATATATATATATATGTGTGTGTGTGTGTGTGTGTGTGTGTGTGTGTGTGTGTGGAGGTGGATTGGCCCAGTGGTTTGGGCAGCGGCCTTGCAGTCATAGGATCGCGGTTGTGAGTATTTATTGAGCGAAGACACCTAAATCTCGACGAGGCTCCGGCAGAGGGCGGTGGTGAACCCTGCTGTAGTCTTTCACCTTAACTTTATCTCACTCTTTCTTCCTGTTTCTGTTGTACCTGTATTTCAAAGGGCCAGCCTTGTCCAATCTGTGTCACGCTGTATCTCCCCGAGAACTACGTTAAGGGTACACGTGTCTGTGAAGTGCACGCTAATTTCACGAGCAGGCTGCTCCGCTCATCGGATCACCTGGAACCATCGTCGTCGTAACCGACGGAGTGCCACTATATATATATGTGTGTGTATATTGTTTAATATACACAGATTATATTTATGACCTACTACTGTAGTTTCATACATTGAAGATATTTTCTAGGTAGCTTTTAATAGCACGACTTGTATCTCCAACCAATTTTACATGGCTTATAGAAGTTTCAAATCAGGACGATAGAAGACAAATCACGAGAAAAACTAGGAGGTGGATGCAAAATGTGGAAGGGTGAAAGAAACGGAGTCATGCAAAGTCATAAAGCTGGTTGATAGAGAATCATCGGAAGGAGTCGAAAGCCTACAATACAGCTGCTCAAACCAGAGAGGATGGTGTGACCCATCTCATGTGTGAGTGTGTGTATGTATATATACATACATACACACACACACATATATATATTTATATGTGTGTGTGTGTGTGTGTGTGTGAAACACACAGTGCCTAGTTGGTTAGGGTGTTGCACTCAATATCTAGCGATCGGGATTTCAATTCCAAGGCTGGGTGGTGCGCTGGTTTGTTGTGCAAAACACTTCATCTTGCGTTGCTCTGCGATCACTTCGACACTTGACGCGTGGCACACCGTGGCACCTATTGAGCCACCTTCGATTTGATGGAGAGAGTGAACTAATGTGTTGCACGACCACTATCAGCAAATCATTTGTGCATGTCGTTCCGCAAAAGCAGAGCGCTCACGGAAGAGTCCCTCGTATATATATGCATGGATATTCTGCTAAGAGAGTAACACGAAATACAGAAAATGAAAACAAATCGACCGTATTGAATTTGTAAAGTGTTTTAAACCAACAGAAACCAACTAAGTTATGCTGTATTGAGCTCAGAAGAAGGGCAAAATAAAGTTAACAACAGCAATTATGACACTGAAAATGAGGGAAAAATTATATTATATAGAAATATTTCGTATGTTCTCTCACTAAAGAGAAAAAGATCTCTCAAAATAATAATGAAGCAACATACATTATAAACCCTGCGCGGTTCTCTCATCTTAAACCTTCCTTTTATTTCTTAATAAATTCTATCTCTCTCTTACTCTGAAAGCAACTGTAGGTGGCAGCACCAACAGTCGCCAGTCAAATTCGACCTTCGACGCCACTGATATTCTAGAAGCAATGAAAGAAATCAAATTTGGTTCAGCAATGGATCCGGGCAGGTTCCCTGCTAGAGTGCTGAAGGGATGCAAACAGAAACTTGCAGCTCCCCTTGCGAACTCTGGATGCCGGTCATGTCCCTCAAAACCGTCTCCCTCTGTCAGTCGTTCTCATCTTTAAAAAGGGGAATAAATCGCTCCCTGTAAACTACCGTTCAATCTCACTCACCTCACATATCATCAAAGTATTTGAGAGAGTGTTGAGATCAAGAATAACAGCCTTCCTAGAACAAAATCCTCTCCTAAATTGCAGCCAGCATGGCTTTCATGGTGGAAGGAGCAGTCTAATACGACTCTTCCACCACTTTGATGACATCATAAAGTGAGGGTTCCAACGCAGATGTCATATACCTTGATTTCAGTAAGGCATTTGATAGAGTCGACCACAATATACTGTTAAAGAAACTACCCAACGCTGGAGTCGGTAAAAAGCTACTTCAATGGATTAGGTGTCTCTTAACATACAGGACCCAGGATGTTGTGGTTGATGGCATCTACTCAAGACCAGAAAAATAGTCAGAGGAGTCCCGCAGACTACTGTGCTGGGACCACTTCTTTTATTGTCTATATCAATGACATTGCAGATTCCATTGAACATAGCACCATTAAAATAATTGCAGATGACTCTAAGCTCCAGAAAGTCATTAAGGGAGCATATGACCGAACAAAGCTTCAATCGGACCTATGAGCACTAACCCAGTGGACACACACAAAAACAAATGCAGTTGAACGAAGAAAAATTTGAGCTCATCAACTTTGGAAGAGAGGGCACACTCAAACAACCATATAGACTACCGTCGGGAGACCTACTTGAACCGTCGGTTAATATCAGGGACTTAGGTGTAACTGTCGACAGCAACCTTAACAACAAAAAAGTCGATGTTCTCCACAGAATATGCTCATGGATTCTCAGAAGTTTGCTATCTAGGGATCATGAAACCATCATCCTTCTCTTCTCCCCATTCACTAGGCCCCACCTCGAATACCGCTGCCTATTGTGGTCCCCCTACAAAAAAAAAAAAGACAATGTGGATCGAAGCTCCACAAACATCAATCACGAAAAAATGGCATGATGGGACTTAAACAGCTGAAACTATTCTCAGCAACGCCGCCGCCGCGAGCGACACATTATTTGCGCCATGTGGAAAATATTCCACTAATATTACCCAAATGATAGAGGTATTATGTTTACAATACACCCAATACTAGGCTCCCTAGCAATGCGTTCCCTACAAAGGTCGAGATCACATCATATAAGAACATTGTAATAAAATTTCTTCACTAATAATGGTCCTGCTCTTCTCAATGTTATCTCGAAAGAAATTAGATAAAGATCCAAGTTTCAACAGGATACCTTAAGACAAACTCCTCCAGGAAATACCGGATAAACCACCTGGATACTCTCCGCCTGAGTGGTCCAAGATGTCTCGAAATAATTAACTAAAATACCTTTCCATGTGGTGCTACTGAGTTAGTTATGGCCTGGGCCGATAATGACCGAAACCAATCTACGTTAGGTACTACTAATGAACAGTGGTCCCGGTGCGCGCTCTCGCGCATCCGTGCAAGCTAGTCGTAAGTAGTCGATCCTACAACGACTTGCGCATATGTTTGTATTTCAAGGCTGAATACATATCAAAGAAAATTAAATAATATTTTTCGAACAAAGTAAATAAAACGCAAAATAAATAATTTTAAAAACTAAGTAAATAAATTATTTTTATAAACAAACTAAGGTTAGGGTTAGGTTTAAAAAATTAGGGTTAGGTTTAAAAAGTCGATTGCTTACGACTAGCTAGCGCCGATGCGTGAGTGCGCGCACCGAGACCACTGTTCGCTAGTAGTACCATAATCTAAGTTATATATATATATATATATATGTATATATATATATACGCACAACAAGAAATAATATTTGTCTCTTATTATAGAAAGAAAAGGGTTTACAAGACTGTAAAAGAAGTTCTCAAATATAAATGAAACGAAGATAAAGAAGCATCGGTTATAGAGGAAACTTTAAATTTGGGTCAACGACTTTACATAAAACACCACCCCTCAAACATTTAATCATATATAAAAAAAGACACCATGATCTACAAACACATAAAAAAAAAACATTTACATAAAATCACAGAAGGTAAAAATATATATTCTAATAAAAAACAAATAGAACGGCGCATCATAAGTTACATTTAACGACTAAAAATTCAAAACTACCACAAAGCCTAATGGACAAATATGAAATAAATATAAATAAACATAAAAATAGAATAAGTGTCCAGCGACGAAAAAGGTTTTTATCAGGCGATTAAAATATTTTAAGAAAATAACAATTTTTTTTTTATAAAGAAATATTTGAAAATATTTTTGCAAAGAAATATTTGAAAAAGGCTTTTACTTACCTCACGGAAGTATGTCCAAAGTTCATAAGTAATCAGGTAAAATCCACATATATCTTGGAGAAAGTCTTTTACTCCCTTCACACGAGTACTTTCAAAGTTCATAATAAAAACAGATACCACCGGTCAAATTCAACATTCACATATATCCATGGCCATTTCGGGACCGCAGTTCACAAGGATAAACATGAAACATCCGCAAATGGAAAAAAAATTATGAAAGTCTTATGCTTGTTATTGAGAAGCTTATATAATTTAAAAAGAACCTATCAGGGGACCAGTCCGAATTTTCTACAGAAAGAAAAGGAAGAGGCTATTATTGCTAAACACGCAGGTGGCTGTAATTAACAGAAATTTAACGTCGCCGGTTTCAAATTCCCGTAACGCTAAACAATGTTATTACATTTCTTTTTATTTCTATATACGTTGAACCAGGTGGACGAAAACCTATGCCTGCAAAAAGGGGTCAACTCAGTAAATATATTTAAAGTTTTTGGCCCAAAAGATTTAAGGATTGCAAGCGATTCCTTTACACACAACTTACACTTATTTATATTTACTCTGAAGCAAGGGTCTCTCGAAATAACGGACCATTCAAGAGAATAACTCTTATTATTCCTGTTTTGATCGTGTAAATAAGATGCGAGTGTAATAGAGTTACAGTAATTTTTGTTTCCGAACAAGTTCATGTGGGCCCTCTATCTAGCCCTAAAATTTACTGCACCACCTACAAAAAACTTATTAAAATTTTCCTCATCCTTAACATCGCATTTATATATTGCATTAGTAATTAGACAGTACACGTCAAAATGTGATGAGCAAAATGTCGCTATTTTATACTTTCAATTACGCGCATGCGCATTTTTTGTTTTTGATTTCGTCGACTACACAGTTTAGTAGGGTCAGTTGGGCACCGTCTGTGAGAAAAATAACACCATGACGCAATTCACACTGGCAGAAATTTGGAAACGACATGCTGTACTGCTTGGCATTCACGTTGGAAGCTCCACTACAAACAGGTACCGAGAGAGATAAAAATGAAACATCCAGTGAACATCATGGTGTTTGGAGTGATCACTAGTGATGGTGACATTATACCTCCATTCATATTCTCGCACGGCTTCACACTCAACACGGAGGCCTACATCAAATGCCTGGAGGAGATAGTGCTACCGTGGGTCAAGAGGGTGGCTTCTGGAAGACCCTGTGCCTGGCAACAGGACTCTGCATCGTACCACACAAGCAGGAGAACCCATTCATGGCTGTCTGACAATTTTTGCGACCGTATTATCCCTAAAATCTGGCCACCTAACTCCCCAGACTGCAAGCCTCTTGATTATTATATGTAGGACACAGTTGAGTGAAAGACCAACAAAATTCCTTGTAACACCAAAGATGAACTAAAGGCAAGGATTATGGCAGCATTCACCAACTCAAACAAAGAGACCGTCCAGAGGTGTTGCAGGGATCCCGAACTCGTTTCGACGCTGTGGTTGAGGCCAATGGCGATTTTATTGAATAAATTTACTCTTTAGCATTTCAAGATATTTCTTATGAAATTTTGTTAAATATAACTGTGGAAACGAGACGTCAGTGTTATTTTCATTTTTGCGTAATTTAGACGTCAAAATATTCATCGGAACCTGTACTGTGTATGTGTATATATATAATATATATATATATATATATATATATATATATATATATATTGGACACTCGGCGGAAAAGGACTTTGGAAGAATTTTTGATGGAAATAATCGGTAGTGTCGAACCAGCAGCAGCAGACACAGCTGTAGTGGTGATGGTGGTAGTTGTGGTGGTAGTGGTGGTGGTGGTGGTGGTGGTGGTATTATTATTATTAGTATTATTATTATTATTATTATTATTATTATTATTATTATTATTATTAGTAGTAGTAGTAGTAGTAGTAGTAGTAGTAGTAATATACTGTTACTTCATCTCCATTTCCACGGAAAAATATGAAAATAAGGTAAACACAGATATATACACCCTAAGATCCAACACACAGACACGCATGCATATATACAATCAGACATTCAAACACACACACACGTACTTCTGTGGATATCTAAGTATACATATATATATATAATATACACACACACACACACACACATATATATATATATATACACATAGACACACACAGAGTCAAACTCACATACTCTCTCACACACATGTGCGCACACACACAAACACGCACGCATACGTATAGAAAGACCATCAGACAATCTCCCCTTACGCTTCTAAAGACTCTCAATGAACCATCGTCTTCACGTGATCGTTTCATTTCTTGCAAATATCTTCGTCCAATGCTTGTTTTAGACATATCGATGATGTATTGAAAGATGATTGATATTTGATAAGTCATTGATATCTAATTTTGTATTTCGGTTCAGCTGTAGTAGTAGTGGTATAGGGCTAGATTTTAGACAAACTGCCAATATCTGCCTTCGGTATTGAGTGGAACCGAAGAAGTAAACAGAGAGGTTTGGTTAGCAACACGAGTGTCAGAACTCATCCATCAGCGCACCAAAATCGTCTTTCAAAGCTCTCATGCACACATACATAGAAAAAAACATAGATATGGACGCATGTACATACACACACACACACACGCACACACACATGCACTCTCTCTCTGTCTCTCTCTCTATATATATATATATATATATATATATATATATATATATATATATATATGTATGTATATTGATAGATAGATAGATAGATAGAGAAATAGATGGATAGATAGATAGATAGATAGATAGATAGATAGATAGATAGATAGATAGATAGATAGATAGATAGATAGATACATACATACATACATAGATAGATAGATAGATAGAGAAATATGTACAGAGATCAGGTGGTAGGGAGAAAAGTGGGGAAGAGAAAAGAGAGTGGATGAAATGAATACAAATATGGAGTTTGTAAAAGGGAATATACGTTCAAGATATCAATCAAAACATTACGATCTCTTACGTGTCCGTGACCAGAGGAGAAAACTTTCAGACAATCAGTTATGTCAACCATGTCATCGCATTCTCTTTGTATAACGAATACTCAGCAACGTTTAAGTCAAGGTTTGGCTTTAACCTGTCAAAGATATCTCACAGCAAAGTTTACATCATAGTCGTTTGGTCAATGGTTAAACCGGATACGTCAACCATTTTACTGAGAAACTGGCTGTGAGTGACTCAGAAAAAGAACAAAAAAAACATTCAAAGCATTTGAAAGGATGGAAGAGCCTCTGATGGGAAAGCTGGCTTTCAAGAAATAAATGGAGAAGATATATTGACCCTGAGATTAATTTCCTATTTTAATTGGAGCCTCTTTGAGTTCCAGATGCTGGATGGGTGAAAGAAAAAGTATTTAATGATTTTGATCAGACTTCTTTTCTTTTGTTCATTTCTCCTCATTCATAGCAAGGTCAACAGCTTCATTAAGCTTAATTTTACACCTGTTCAGACCATCACGAAAGCTTGAAGTATGTCTTTCATTATTCTCTTCCAACAGGATAATGAGCTACAGGTTGGTATATTTGATTCAAAAGAATATCTCCTGGGTATATTTCATTTATTTTTCAAAGCTTCTCCATCCGTCCATCCATCCATCTATCTCTTCGTCCGTCCGTCTGTTCGTCCAACCATTTTTCTCTGCTCTTTATATTTGGGAGTGTTATGTCGCACGTTCGGATGCCTCTACTATTCAACTGTACGTCTGCTCTCCTACTCTCTGATTTTTTATTAGCCACAAGGGCCCATAATAGAGTGGGACAAACAAGGACATACAGGACACCACAGAGGGGACAATACATAGAACGAATATGATGAGATGATTATACATATTATGAATGGCTGCATGCGCCCCTCATCATATGCATTACCATTAATCTTTTTAAACTGTCTGTTTTTATCTTGTATTTACATAACACTTAATTATCGTCTGCCATTACAATTATTTGAACCGTTATATGTTCTCTAAAATTCTTCTCTACTACTCTTTGTCGACGTCTAGGCTTCTCCCTCTATATCTACGCATTGGGCTAGCCTACTTCATCGTCTGGAGGCGTCCACACAACACTGACATACCTCCGATGTGTATCATTTAACATAAAATTACATGGAAATAATTCGTTGCGTGTGCCATTTAATAGAAAGAAGCTTAATGTCTGTACCTCTCCCCACTATATCTCTGTGCCCTTTTTGTAGACATCTATACAATCTTTTAGATGATCCAGTCACTGAACTACGGTCATTGGACTGCTCGGGCACCACCTTGAAGAATTTAGCCAAAAAAATCAATTCCAATGCTTCTGTTTTTAAAAGTCTGCCACTCATCCTGTTACTCCTTTTTGTCAAACGGCTAAGTTACGGGGAACATAAAGTAACCAAGACCATTGTCAAACGGGGGGAGGGGATGATAAACACAGACATACAAACACACCCACATGCACCCATGCACACACACTCACATAAATATTTATGATGTGTTTCCACACAGTTTCCGTCATCAAATTCACTCACACAAATTTGGCTGGTCGCGCAATGGAACTGAATCCGAAACCACATAGTTGCGAAGCGCGTTTCTTAACCACACAACCTCACCTGTGCCTGGGGTTGTTTAAATGTTTAACATCTCTGCGAACCAGTCTGTCTCAGACAAACTACCCCACTCGTACCAGTAGCCTCACCCCACCGGGGCCCACATATTCCAAAAAGCTGGAGACGGCAATTTAAGTGAGACATGTAATTTATCAAAATGTCTGTGACTTAATCCGATAAGGAAAAGAAATGTGACAGCTCACGCGTGCGCACACACACACACACACACACGTATACGTGCGTGCACACACACATATGCACACGCATACACACGCGCACACACATATAAATACTTTCCCATTAACCCTTTCACCCTCTCTCTTCTCAGTCTCTCTCTCTCTCATCTCTATATTTTACAATATTTTTCTCTATGGTTTCACTTTTTCTGTTTTTGTTAACATTCCACTTTCACACAAAGACAAAACATACAAGATATACAACAGCACACACACACACACACGTTTCCTCTTTCACCTTCTCTCCTCTAAACTTTCAATTTTAAAGTATCTTTCTCTTTGTCTTCTCTAATTTTTTGTACTATAATTTTCTGCACTCAGACACACAAATACAATATAGAAACGCACGTACAGTCATGTACACCCACGCACAAACGCACGCACACACACACAAACACACACACACAAACACACACACACACACGCTCACATACACACCTGCATATACTTTTTACTCTTTTCCTCGTATGAGTCAGGCGCGGTGACCGGCCATGCTGTTAGAACGTCTCAAAGGGCTCTTAGTTACCCGTGTCGATTCTTCTACATACCATCGGGTTACATCAGGTCTCAACGCAAAGAAAGACTTTCGGCTAAACATACACAAAACCATAATGACATGCACACGTACACATACACGTGCACATACACACACACCCACGCACATACACACACATATATATATACACATACATACGTGTGTGTGTGTTTGTCTGTGCTTGTAATGTATGTATATATTTTTGTCCCTCTGCCCCTCGTCTGCAAAGCGTCCGGCTGTCTAATCAACGTCGCAAACCATTTGTTTATCCTGAGATTGTAGCAGAAAAGCTTGCTCAATGTTTTTTACACAGAGGGACCCAAACCGACACAGCATAATGGTGAACACTTTATTTACTCACATGGATATTTGACAGAATAAGGTGGAAGTTGTTTTAATTACACATGGTATATTAAAGGTACGACAATGTTCTAGCATGATCTTTCGTATATCTTATCGTCGTAATTATTTGAGTCATAAATTATTTTAAAATGTGGTATATATTCTATCGATGACTAATGTCAAACCGCTGAGTTACGTGGATTTAAAGAAATTAACATAGATTAGGAAGAATTGCAGTGGAAAAACGCATACAATAACACACACAAGTTCATATATATGTAGGACAGGTTTCCACATACGATCCGTCTTCCAAATGTATTCACAAAATATTAGTCAGCTCGGGGCTATAGTTGAAGAGACCACCACACCAGAGATGCCACGCAGAAGGACTAAATCCAAAAGTATGTGGCTGCAAAGCGAGCTTCTCAAGCACGCAGGCATGCTAAGAATTTCGAGACTTCCTTTTCAGTTTTTTTCTGTCGTGTTGGAAGAATGAAATTTCGTAAATCCACTTGGCCGAAGTTTCGAAACTTTGCATTTATGCTCTTTTAAAATATCCTGGTGCGATGACACGTGGTCGGCGCACTTGCCGTTAGCTGCAGTCTTCCTATAGGCAAAAATATCAACGTCTCAGGCAAATAGACTTAGGAATACTACTATTTCAATCCAAATATAACGGTATAATAAATTATTTGAAATATATTTATTAAAGAATGTTAAAACTTAAACGAACTGTTGTTGCCTTTGAGCGGAAATTAATACCCGGATGTTTTGCCAGATGCAGAAACTGCAGTAACGAATGGAAGGAAGAACCAGCTCTTCTCTCGTTGGTGACTAAAGCTATCGCAAAGCTGGAAATCTTTCAGTACCTTCCAGAATTACTTCGGGGTTACAAGCATTTACCACTTAGCATGTTTGATTCGCTAGATTTGGGCAGCGAAGATGGAGTCAGTGATTGTGAACAGAGCGGCCTCCATTTGCACTAATGTGGTCTCTTAATGACAACCATCTTGAAATGCGCGAATGCCATGGCTTTCTTCTTTATCGTACAAAGCAGGCAGCAAGGAACACAAGGATTTCAACGATATTCGATGATTTTTCCCATTTGTTCATAACGAACAGATCAGGTTCTATAGCTGTATGCAAATGTATGTGTATGTATGTGCGTAGATATAATTATGTGTTCGTATATGTATGTCTATCTATCTATCTATCTATCTATCTATCTATCTATCTATCTATCTATCTATCTATCTATCTATCTATCCATCTATCTATCAATCTATCTATCCATCTATCTATCTATATCTATCTATCTATCTATCTATCTATCCATCTATCTATCAATCTATCTATCCATCTATCTATCTATATCTATCTATCTATCTATCTATCTATCCATCTATCTATCAATCTATCTATCCATCTATCTATCTATATCTATCTATCTATCTATCTATCTATCTATCTATCTATCTATCTATCTATCTATCTATCTATCTATATATATATATATATATATATGCATGTATGTATATATGTATATCTATCTATCTGTCTGTATATGCATACTGCTATACACTTATACGAATTCACATATGAGTGTGTATATGTGTATATACAACATATATACACACACGCACACACACATGTTATGCATACATATATGTGACTATGCATATCTATATATGTGCGAGTGTATGCATATTTACGTATGCAAACATATCTGCATACATACTTAAAGATAACACACACGCGCACAAACAGGTGTATGTATGTGCTTTTAACAAAACACAAACTTATAAAACTATACACGCGTTGTAAAGAAAGACAACTTTAAAAACTTACTTGTATTTTAACATTTCTGAAAAAAAAATCCGAACTAAACAACTACACCCCCCACCACCACCACCACAAACAACAACAACAACAACTACTACTACTACTACTACTACTACTACTACTACTACTACTACTACTACTACTACTACTACTACTACCACTACTACTACAAAATAATAACTGGAACATAAAAAAATGTTATCATTTGTTACTTATCTGCAGTGAAACTATTTGTAAATATATATTATAAATGAAAAGATTCCATTTCTAACAAAGAAATAAGTATTTTCGCCATAGACTTCCAACTTGTTTTTCATATAATTTCCTTTTCATGTGTCGCATAAAAGTGAAACCGTTTTCTTTTTTGTGTCTTTTCTACTCTTTCTTCTCTTTTCTCAGACGATTTACAATACAATTCTATTTAGTTCTACTTATCGATGAGGAGATAAGATTTCCAGAGAGAGAGAGAGAGAGAGAGAAGAGAAATAGGGAGAGAAAGAAGGAGAGGGTGAAAGAAGGAGAGAGAGAATAAGAGAGGGTGAGAGAAAAAAGGAGCGAGACAACGAGAGAGAGAGAGAGAGAGGGAAATATTTGCAATCTTCCTTCTCTAACATTATCTGCCTCTTTTAGCCTCTTTCAGTGTAATTCCCAGAATTACTGTTGGAAGTAGAACGGATCGCACAAGATGCTTGGCTTCACTGGGAACAGCAGGCAGAAGACCATCGAGCTGGATGTGGAAGCAGCCGTGGTTACCACGAGGTGGACTGTGGATGAGGAGCCCCACCCTTCGATGTGATAGTGCTAATGCTGGTAGTACTAGCTGGACGTAAGATGGGATTTGATCTACCTTGGATGGGCGACCTGGTCTTTGTTGTGAATATTCCAGGTGTCCATGTGCATCACTGTCCGAATACATCGTAATTTATTTCAGCCTAAGTACTAGAAAAATTCTGGTAGTGTCTATAGGCAGCTAAGAGATCAAACATAGAAATTTCCCAGAACACTGGATTAAACGTTTGACCAATTGTAGATGTAACAACAGAATATATCCCAGACGCAACAAAAGACCTGAAGCCCCTGGATGGCATAATGACCAAAACAATTAAATCTGAGCTTAGTATACAACGAGGACAGACAAAGAGCTTGCACATGTAATTACTATCATAAGATGTAGATAGGATAGCTCTAGAAAAACTTGAGGTTATTGGTTCTTAAATGCCCATTATCAACATACTACTCATGGCTTTCTGGTTACCTCAGCATTTACCGCTGGTTCGTATTGCGCAACAAAGCTGAGAGTCAACAGTATTGCTAAAACCACACATGATAATCTATTATGTCTGATTTCGCTTCTTTAGGGCGTTTTTCTGTTTTGGAAACAAGGCGTGCGACACCATAAAACCTACATCGGCCAGCAGAGGAGATATAACTTGACATATCACCCAGGACTACTACTACTACTACTACTACTACTACTACTACTACTACTACCGATGATGGTGATGATGATTATGATGATGATGATGATGATGGACCTAGAGAGAGAGTTGAACAGATTGTGGGAGACTAAGGCAGCAATTATTTCTGTGGTAACTGGTGCACTTGGCACAACATCCAAATCGCTGCTTAAGAGGCTGAAAGAAATTGAAACTGAGACTTGGAAAAAACTGGAGTCTTGTATTGTGTTTGAATCCTGAGAAAAGAGTTCTTGAGACTTGAGGTGAATAATTGTCACTAAACCTCAAGAATCAATTCCTACCAATTAAATTAGCTGGTACTAGCTTAATTTATAGTATTCACAACAACAAGAAAAACAAAAACATCAGGTGAACAATTTGCTGGACATCTAAAAAGCGTAGACTTAGTAATTGGTTCAGCACGAGTTGAAATACTTTGTATGGATGTAAATATTGAAGTAGATAAGATGAATGTAGAAAATGGGGGAAGAAAGAGTTTGCAGTGAGTTCATATGAAGAAAATACAGACTACCAAGATTCTGATAATGTAGGAAAAGATGTGGAAGGGGTGGGAAATCAAGTGATTGATGATGTTCACATTGAAAAGTCGAATGGAAATAAAGAAGGAGCAAGATTGAATATCGAATGGCTGAGCGATCTATTTTATGATCTTGGATTCAATAATAACTCCCTGAATCTTCGTAATATGGAGAGAAGTTGTGTAGCCAGTGAAACAGCGACAGTAGACAATGCTAAGAAGTTTACAGAAGCTAATGTCTTCAGGTATTTAGAAAGTTAATTAGTGCTGCAGGTATTCTCGTTGGTCTATGATTAAGTGTCATGCAAATAGAGAGAAAGAAGTGTAAGAAGAGAAAATTAGAAGGTGACACAACTCAATTCAGAAAAAGTGCAGGTAAAATAGATGTAAGGCATAGAGGGAAAATGGAAAAGAGCCAAAGTAAGAGAGCGACAATGTATGGATATGGAGTATAAGGTAATCTTGAATGGTTTAAATATTGTGATAAAAAAAAGGGAAACAGCGAATCAAGACAAAATGAAATCGGGTTAGGCCCTCTTCAAGTGTACAAACATAATAAGAATAAAACAGTTCTCTGCAAACTAGAAGATATTCTGTACAACACTGAAAGATGAAAATGGTTGCACTGAATGTTTAAAAGAATTTTGATCAAATTTACGGAGTGTTACAAAATAGCATAATGGAGATTCGAGGTGGAAAATGAAGTTGAGAATAAGTTATATAATGCATCAAAACTGAGGAGGGACAGAATTTCAAACGAAGACGTCCAAGAGTTAGTTAGGAAAATGTCAAACTGAAAATCTCATGGGCCAGATAGTTTCCAACGATTCTGAGTAAAAACATTTAAAGGTGTTCATCTAAGGTTAGCAAATTACTTAAATTAGTATGTAGTAGAAAGGGCAGTTCCAAGTTGAATGGTTGAAGGGAAAGCAACTTTGATAATGAAGGATAACATGAAAGGCCCGTTAGTTGGAAGGATGAAAGGCAAAGTCGACTTCGGCGGATTTGAACTCAGAACGTAACGGCAGACGAAATACAGCTACGCATTTCGCCCGGCGTGCTAACGTTTCTGCCAGCTCGACGCGTTTACGAAATATCTATTTCTTTACTACCCGCAAGGGGCTAAGCACAGAGAGGACAAACAAGGACAGACAAACGGATTAAATCGATTATAATGACCCCAGTGCGTAACTGGTACTTATTTAATCGACCCCGAAAGGATGAAAGGCAACGTCGACCTCGGTGGAATTTGAACTCAGGACGTAGCGGCTGACGAAATACCGCTAAGCATTTCGCTCGGCGTGCTAACGTTTCTGCCAGCTCGTCGCCTTTAAACAGTCATAACAATAATAATAATAACAACAACAACAGCAATAATAATAATAATAATAATAATAATAATAATAATAATAATAATAATAATGAAAACAAAATTTGGACTCTCAAAATGTGCTACGATGGTGATGAGACGAGGAAAGCTTTTCAGAACAGAAGGCATATGGTTGCCAAGTAGTGAAAGGATGAAAGGAACACTGAAAACAGAGACCGAGAGCACTATACTGTCAGCGCAAGACCAAGCTTTGGCCACGAACTGGAGGGTGAACCTTAGGAATGAGAGAGTGTCTCCTCTGTGCCGCATCTGTAATAGAGTGGATGAAACTATTGCCCATATCATGAACGAATGCCCCAGACTTGCCCAAAACCACCGCAAGTTGTGGCGAGAAGATCAGGTAGCGAAAGCGCTATACTGGAAACTGCGAAAAGAGAGGGTTAGAGAGAGGCAAGACTTGGTATGAGAACAAATCGCAGAGAGTGGCGAAGCTGGAGGCTAGCAAAATCGACTGGGATTTCTCAATTCAAACAAAGCAGGTGCTAGACCATAATAGACCTGGATCTAGTGATGGTCGACAAGATGCACCACATATGCTATATAGTTAATGCTGCTTGTCCCTTTGACCCGCGGATTTGTGAAGAAGAAAGGCGAAAAGATATCTAGATACAACCTTCTTAAGTACGAAATAGCCCGGCTATGAAAAATGAAGAAGGTGAAGATAGTGCCAATTATTGCTGGGTTCTTGAGAACAGTATCAGAATGCATCAAAAGGAATAGAAAAGAAATTGGAATAGAGAGCCCAGCAGAACTGTTACAAAAGGTTTGCTTCCTTGGTACGACCAGAATAATCAGGAAAGTATTAGCAGAAAAAATGGATAGCATGGTACCGTAGGCTGCAGGTAGTTAGCCTGCTACGCATGTATGACTCTAGGAGCTGCAACAAAACCTGTGATAAAGAGAAATAGCAATAATAATAATAATAATAATAATAATAATAATAATAATAATAATAATAATAAAGTAAATAAGGGAGTCATGAAATCTGCAGATTACAAAACTAAGCCGAGCATCATCAGTTCCATCGATTATTATCCGCATTAGGTATTAGGAAAACATGCAAAAGACCGCCCCCTTCTCATTCCTTCGCTTCCTTCTTCTTTTTCTATTCCTTCTTCTCCTCCTCCTCCTTGTCGCTTCTTCATTCTAATTTCGTTCCAACAAGAAAAATAACTGTAATAAAATATTGCGACTTTTACCTATATAGGAAAGAAATATAATTAGATTTTTGTCATATCTTCCAAACACCTTCGCAAGCCAATACTTTGTCACGTTTGTGTGGAGGTGATTTATGAGTCTTGTGTGTGTGTGTATACAGACACACTCACATATATGTATGTATGTATATATAAACACACACATACATATATACATGTATGTGTGTGCGTTTGTGTGTGTGTGTGTGTGTATTTACGAATGAAAGAAAGCAATAAAAATAAAATGAAAGTACCGTCCCGAACAACAACAACAACGACAGCGATGATTACTGCAACAACAACAGCAGCAGCAGCGCTAACAACAATTGCAATCCTAAAATCACCTGCAACAACAATTTTGTCCACAGCAAGGTCAGTAAGAAAAGTCATAAAAATAATTTCCTGAACGTGTATGGCGTAAGTAAATTCCAGAACGAACACTTCAAAATTAGAACCATCTTCAGAAAGCAGAGACGAATAAAATGGACCTGAGTTTGAGGAGAAAGATCAGTGAGTTTCAGGGCTCATTGGGTAGATTACTCGGATTGGTGGCAGGTTGACTCATGAATGAACCGGATTGATGTAAAATGAATTGTTTTGCACAAGAATACAACACAACACTAGCTCCGGGGATCGAAACCAAGTTCTAGTGATCGGATGGATACCATCCTGAACACTATATCAGTGGTTCCCAACAGCGTTACCCAACCCTTTTATTTAAATGTGTTTTCCCACGGGCCCCTTTTACTATACTAATCCCTAAATATATATATATATATACACACTTGTGGAACAGAACCGTTTCACGGCCAACACCATAGTGCTATTTGCGCCACTGCCCTCCTTTAATTGGGCAGGTAAGGCAGTTTTTCTTTGCCTGATAGCTGTGGTGAAAGAGGATGTCTGGTGGTGGAGGATGAAAGGCATGAGGACAGAGACACTCCTCTTCGGTAGAGCCCTTATCGACATTTTTTGTAAAGGAAAGTATGGACGAAGTGGGAGGTGCCATCCTCGAGTGAATTTATGGAAAAGGAGTGAAAGTTGTGAAATGTGCAAAAGTGAATTGTACGCTCTTTATAGATCTGTGAGTCGGAGAAAAGAAATTCGAGAAGGCACTTGCCTTTGGTGTACAGGGAGATCTTGGAGAGTGATGACCCTTGATTATCCCTAGAGGTCTTCCTAATACAGGAGGACCGCATCACTATCATCCATCTTCTTTCCTCTCGCTGTTGTATACCATATGTTTCTTTTCTTTTTTATTGTATGCCGTATATATTTTCCTCTCTCCTTTGACTTAATAATTTCCTTTTATGTAAACACCTACATTTTAAGTCTGTCTCTGTTTTGTCTTCCTCATCCTTCGCCCTTGCAATAAATAAAAAAATCATCAACACTACTACTACTACTACTACTACTACTACTACTACTACAACAACAATATTTTTATCATCATAATCAGCATAATTTAGCTTTAAAATTTCTTTGTGTTTCGCCTTGAAATGCGACCAAGGTCAAGCTGGATTTTTGTCACCAAAACAAAACAAACATCAGCGACACCAACAACATCAAAACCACAACCGATGCACGACGAGTACAAGCAGCACAGCACCACCATTGCCACAACACCATAAACCAAAATAATCTCAGTCATATTAACCCCAATACAAACATCATCAACAGCAATATTGTCACTGATGCCAACAAGATGATGAACGCATCACCAACAAAAGAACGGAAAAACACCACGACAAAAACATACACGAAAAACACAACCAACAGCACCAACAACATCAGCAACATCACCACAACGAACAATAACAAAAACATAACGTACATCACTATAAACAACAAATACGAACAGAAACAGCAAAGATAAAAGTTTACGGAAATGGCCGCGAGAAAAACAGACGGCAAACAAAAATGTACAACATCCACAGACATGTATACATGTATGCCTGTGGGTATATATGCTTAAGCACAACTAACTACCTACCTGCTTATAAAGATATATACATACATACAGATGTATATATATATATATATATTATCTATATATATATATATATAGGGAAAATGCCATATTAAACATCCCTCCATACGTAAGCAGATATGTATGTATGTAGTATGTATGTATGTATGTATGTATATATGTAGGTATATACACATATATATTGTGTGTATATAATATGTATATGTGTGTATGCATATATATATATTTATATATTTTGATGTGCACGTACGAGTATATATATTTATATATAGATATTTCTATCTATATATACATATACATACATACATATATATATGTATACGTATATATGTATATATATATGTGCATATACATATATATATGTATATTTAAATGTATATGTATATATATATATATATATATATATATATATATATATATATATATATTATATATATATATATATGCATATATATATATGTATATATCTATATATATATGTATATATATATATATATATATATATATATATATATATGGAGGCGGAATGGCCCAGTGGTTAGCAGACTCATGGTTGTAGGTTTGCGGTTTCGATTCCCAGACCGGGTGTTGTGAGTGTTTATTGAGCGAAAACACCTAAAGCTCCACGAGGCTCCGGCAGGGTGGTGGTGGCGATCCCTGCCGTACTCTTTCGCCACAACTTTCTCTCAGTCTTTCTTCTGTTGGCCTGCTCATTTAGCCAGTGGGTGGCGTCATTTGAAGGCTAAAAAACAATGCGAAGCGCATTGTGACCAGCGATGTGTAGCAACATCTGATAGCTTGATTAGTCACGGTGATCACGGTGATATATATATATATATATATATATATATATATATATATATATTATATATATATATATACATAAATATATATATATATATATTCGTGTATGCATGTACATACATGTAATAATTACATCTACAGTTATACAAATACACATAATAAATATTTATATATCTTAGAAAATGCAGATTCTGCAAAGAGCAAAAAATAATCCTCTGAAACGCATGTATAAGAATATACATGCGTGTGTGTGCACGTACATGTTTGTGCGTGTGTGCGCGTGCGTGCATGTGCTTGTGTGTGTGTGGAAGTATATTTGATTTGAATGAAAAATGGTGAGGAATGTATGGAGAGGTAGTTTCGGTTAAGACGAGTTCTGTAGAGGCTAAGGTTGGTTAAAAGACGAAAACGGCGCCATAGAAATATGTGAAGATAATGAAGATGAATGAAGGAGGTGTATACATTCATAGATATATAAGCAAACATATATATAGATATGTGTATATATATATATATATATACATATATATATATAAACATATAGATATATCTCTTTCTATATATATAGATATGTATATATATATATATATATATATATATATATATATAATATATATATATATATCTATATATATAGAGAGATATATATATATGGATAAATAGATATATGTATATATATGTATATATATATGTGTTCGTATGCATTCGATCCTTCTTCCAGGAAATCTACGCTCCCAGCTTAGTTTTTCTAATGCTCGTTGCTTAGTTTTTCTTGGAGGGCTGGCCGTGATCTAGTAATCTCAAGATTAATCAGCCGAAATTACTACGATGATCCGGTTCTTGACTGAAGACTGAGGGTTTCGAATGTCCTGTCCGTGTTTATTGTATCGTCTTCTAAGAGTTATACGTTCTTGTCCATGTTGTATTTTTCTACATACCTTTACATATATGTATATATATATATATATATATATATATATATATATATATAGATAGATAGATAGATAGATAGATAGATAGATAGAGATAGAGAGAGAGAGAGAGAGAGAGAGATGTATATATATATGTGTGTGTATGCATCTATGTATTATAAGTGAGTATGTTTGTACACATACACACGAGGCATGTGTGAATAAATGATAGGATTTTCTCTTTTAATGGGGGAATAATTTAATATAGTACAACGAAAGATTTATAGCGTAATAGTGACGTTAGCTTAGATGGTGGTATTAATGGCGGCAATGCTAGCAGTAAGGATTTGGTTAAAATAGTGATGGTAACTACTACTGATGTAGTGGCGGTAAAAGTGATGTTCTCCTCCACGCACTCTCTAGCTGGCTAGCTCGATAGCTAGATAGCTAGATTGCTAGATAGTTAGCTTGCAATTTATCGGTATGAATGTTTTATAGACTTATATGTGCATAAATATATTCATATATAATTATTCATTTATGCGTATCTCTGTATGCATGTATGTATCTATGCATATGTATGTGTGTATGTATGTATGTATGTATGTATGTATGCATGTATGTATCTATGCATATGTATGTGTGTATGTATATATATATATATATAGTATATATATATATATATATATATATAATATATATATATATATATATATATATATATATAATATATATATATATATGTGTGTGTATATATATACAGGGTGCATTAAATTGCCTCTTGTTGTCCTCAGCCCATTTATACATGGCATCTAGGTTTTTGTGTAGAAGATTAGCACAAGAAGGTTCCTTTACTGTTTGTGGTATCGGTACAGCTAGTAAGCGTGGTTGTCTGTGTACCTGAAGCGGTGTCTGAAAGAGTCACCATGAACAACAGCGGCCCCAATAAAAATCCTAGAGGCGCACCTATTACTGTCTTCTTGGAGAGGGATCTGCTGGCTGCTGCAGTTTGGCTTCTTTCATTTAAGAAGTCATACAACCTCTCTCCAATCTTCCCAGTTATGCCGAACCTCCGTAGTTTGTGACATAACCTCCCATGATCAGCCTTATCAAAGCCTTTGCCTAGTCGAGATATATCACATCCACATTTTGAGCGATTCATTGTTTCAACACCCAGTCATAATGCTGCAAAAGCTGTGTAAGACAGCTTCTTCCTACATATGTACTTGTATGTATGTATGTATGTATGTATGTATGTATGTATGTATGCATGTATGTATGTATGTGTGTATGTATGTATGTATGTATGTATGTATGTATAAAAGTATGTATGTTTGCGTGTATCTGATCATGCATATGTATTTTGTATGTGTGTGTGTGGTGTGTGTGTGTTGTGTGTGTGTGTGTGTGGTGTGTGTGGTGTGTGTGTGTATATATATGCGAGTGTGAACGTGTGCATGTGTGTGTATGTCTGTGTGTGTATGTATCGCCTTTCCGAAAATTTCCCCTCAAGTAGATATTCTTGATATTCCTAGCCTAAAGCCTATGTTTTTACTTTTATCAAACTTTCTAAATCCACTCCAACATTTTATACAACTTTCAAGCATCCTTCACTAATTTTCAGTTTTTCTCCTGAAATTTCTTCAATTTGAAACACTTAAAAACAAAACATTTTCCATATTCTCTTACAAATATATATTGACCATTGCTCCCGCTTAGCGCATCATTTTTACACATATTTTCGCAGATACACATTTGAAGTGTATAGAAACATTTTATCTTAGGAAAACATTAAAAAATAAATCTAGAATTGTTCATAATATTTCACATATTCAAAGGAAAGAAATAAAAGGTAGAAGCCATCTTGAAACAATCTGGGATTCCTCTCTGCATCAGGGAATAATATGACACTTGAGGCTGTCACAATAGCAACATTTCATAGAATCGAGTGTTCAGCTGAACTACGGCTAATCAACAGCAACAACAGCAACAACAGCAGCAAGTAGAAGAAAAAGAAGAAAATGAAGAACAACAACAGCAATAATAATAATAATAATAATAATAATAATAATAATAATAATAATAATAATGATGATGATGATGATGATGATGATGATGATGATAATCCTATCCATTGTTGGCAGAAAAGTTGAACTCCTGGAGGAGGAAGGTTTTCGATTTTATTGATCACCGTACTTGATCGATATAGTGTCGTTATTTCATCGAACCCGAACAGATAAACAGCAAACCAAAGTCAATCTCGAAGTAATTTGAATGCGTAACAATCTCTACAAAAAGCGCAAGGCCTTAAATTTCGAGGAGACGGCTTCGATTATTTCATTGATACGAATACTGAAGGAGGCACATATCTTATGGATCCGGAATAAATGAACGATAAAGTCTACCGTGGCGGAGTTTGAACTTATAATGTAAATAGTAAAGACGGACAAAGTGCCTTTAGCATTTTCTCCGGCGTTTTAACAATTCTGCCAGAACACTGCCTTAATAATAATGACAGAAACAGCGATGACGAGGACAAAAACCGCAACAACAGCAACAACTTCGGCAGCGGCAGCAGCAGCAGCAGCAGCAGCAAAATAATAATTATAATGAGACCAATAATGATTCTAGTATTAATAACTGTTATATTTTTTGAGCTGGGAGAATCGTTAGCAACCTGGACGAAATGCATATCAGTATTTCGCCTGTCGCTATATTGTGATGTCGACTTTGCCTTTCATCCTTTCAGGATCGATATAATTAAGTAACAGTGAAACACTGAGGTTGATGTAATCGACTAGTTTCCTTCCCCAAATTTCTGGCCTTGTGCCTTTATTTTTATTATTATTGAGTGTGAGGGCAGTACATGCCATCAAAGTGACACTGGGGTAAAATATACGAAGCCCAGTAAACCCATCATGACTACCTGTCTGATAAGGGTACACCAAGCACATGCATCATGACCATATGTGCACGACAGGGTGATCTCATATAAAGATTAGCAGCACATGACCTTGCAGGTGGGACCCAGTCAAATTTTTCTTTGGTCGAGTAACCCATCCCACTCAAAAGGTCCCTGAATAAGGGTTGTTTAAGGATGTTCAACGAACCACCCATGTTTCCAGAGGTGAATTATTCAAACCCCAAATAACCCCTCTCAATACATGGCTATGATGCTCCCCCACTACTTCTGCTCGTGATCAGAGATGCACATATCGTCAGCCACTAAGGGACATGGTCAACTGGTTATGGTCAAACAACTGACAAGCTAATCTGTGGTATTGAGCAGAATATTTGCTGTAGCACATCTTTTATACCAAGACAAAACAATGTGCGTGATAACACTTCCTATCAGTTAAGAACTAGTAGCTTTCGATGCCAAGAACCTTTCTAACAATACAGTTTTCTGGAGCTACACTAAACTAGGTTTTATGCCTATTTCCTCTCTCCATCTGTTCAAATCTTCGGGAATTCCTAATTCCCTTATGACCAGGGATACATTTCCATAGCCTTTGTAACTCAATGAATAGGTCTAGTTTCTTTGCTATTTTCTCTTTAACTTCCATCTTGAATGTCAGTTGCCTGGCACATTCTATTCTCTTTGTCATCTACTGCTACTACTACTACTACTACTACTACTACTACTACTACTACTACTACTACTACTACTACTACCACTACTACTACTACTACTACTACACTACTACTACTACTACTACTACTACTACTACTAATACTACTACCACTACTACTACCACTACTACTACTACTACTACTACTACTACTAATACTACTACTACTACTACCACCACCACCACAACTACTACTTAACAGGGCCTTCTAGCTTCTTTTACTCTGTCAGTCTGAATGTTAACATACCGCAAATTCTACTTCTAATTTTCTAATATTTTACCAGCTTTGTGTTCATACCACTAATCAGCATAGGCAAATCCTAGCTTTCTCCATCGCTGCCAGTGGATTAATCTCCATCGCTTGTCATGTCTTTTCTATTTCTGAGCCGGAATACTACATTCACTAAATGCATAAGCAAAACTTTCCACCTTTGATTCACGTAAAATACATTAAAAATCAACCGGATTTTTGTCGATCGTAGATTTATCCAATTAGTCTTCAATATCTTATCTTGTGTTGCTACTAACAAACTTTCTCCCTTTTCAGACTTCCTTTCTGCAACCACAATCCTATCTCACTATTACTATTACATCTTTGGAAATCTACCATGCAAAGCTTTCTCTTGTCAGTTAGTCTTGCTTCTTTTACAACTGTTACTCTAGTTGCTCTTCATAAAAGTTTCCCACTTCAAGCTACATGACACGCTGTACCTACTCCACTTAACTATTCACAACTTTCTACTGATATTAAACTTTTAGTACCTTTTCTAGATAAATACAATCATGATACTCCTACACTTGGATGAAGTCATCCAATCATATTGAATTCCATCCTAGTTCTGTTTCGATTTGCTAATTCTGATTTTGTTTGCACAAGCTCGCGTGCATCGCCCACCTTACGCAGTCGCTGATAACATCAACTCGGCTACGGCTATCCCGTCCTGTAGGAGAGGAACCGCGGGATAAGAGCAACTGTTTGCGTGCTCACTGAATAGAGTGGTGGTGCCAGGCTGCCTCTGAGCGATAACGGTTGTACATCTCAAATCTGGACACCGGGTGGTTTTCCAAAATCGTCTCAAACTCAAACAGTTACCCTGTCTTAGATATTCTTAATGCTAATGGGTTAAACACAACAAGAATCTTTTAGAGAATCGGCACTTTGGATCTAATCCGTCTTTCATCACATTGACTTGGTAGTTCCTGATCAATAAACTTTGAAACTGAGCAGCTAAGATGAAACCTTCGCTCTCTGCCTTTTAGCCCTAAGCACTGTGACCATTGGTGAGTTTCTGGTTAACATCAACTTATTGGCTACGGGCTACATATTTGCCATGCAGACATTTCTGCGATCACTT
>NC_043015.1:35710854-35718354 GCF_006345805.1 Octopus sinensis
TCATGTGATTGAAACATACATGCAGATTAAAAGTAAATAATAATAATAATAATAATTCCTATCCTTCCTGCGGTAGTTACAAGGCCTGAAATATGGGGGAAGGAGATTACCTGTTACATGGATGTCAGGGCTCGGCTGGTACTTATTTCTTTTCTTCTCTAGGCACAAGGCTGGAAATTTTTGGGTAGGCGGCCAGTCGATTAGATCGACCCCTGCAGGCAACTGGTACTTATTTCATCGTCACCGAAATGGTGAAAGGCAAACTTGACATCGGTAGAATTTGAACAAAGGACGTAAAGACAGAGGAAATGCCGCTAAGCATTTAGCCCAGTCTATTAACGATTCTGCCAGCTCTTGCTATAATTATCATTTTAATAATTATAAGAATGGTTCCAAATTTTGGCACAAGGCCGGCAATTGAAGTGGGGTGGTATTAAGTCACGAACATTGAACCTACTTCTCAATTGATACAGATTTTATCGAAACCCTCCAAGATTATTTCTATTATTGCGATCAATATTCCAGGACGTTGAGGACAATAACGAAAGACCTAATGTTTTGGCTTGCATCACTCAACAGGAAAATATTATTTAAGTTGATATCAATGCCGATAGAAATGATGATAATGATGCTGATACTGATGACGAGGAAAATGATGATGATGATGATGATGATGATTTTGGATAATTGTTTTAGGTGTACATACAATCAAGGAGAGATACAGAGAGACCCTTGGGCATCCATTTCCAGTAACACAACGAAACATCCATGATGAAAGGAGAGGGAGTTGCTCCAACACCCGGTTACCTTGTTGGTATCTCACGAGTGTGGGCTGAAAAGCTGAAAAGCTCAAAAGCGGACTATGAAGGAATGATACAGAGCTGTCAAATAATCTTGCATCAATTTCAACCAAATTTTATTAATAGTTGCATTGTTTCTTTTCATGTAAACTGATATCAAAGAAGACTTCAAAAGTAACTCGAAGGGAATTCTCTTGAAAATATACAAAATTTGGAATCGTGGCGTCATCAAGTATCTTTTAAGAAAGGGTTTATTCCCGAAGGACATTCATGTTGATTTCTCAATAATTCGAAAGTGAGCAGCTAAATTTAGAAGAGGAAGGGAATGTTTAGAAGATTAGCCAAGGTCTGGACGTTGTGCCACCACCAAGGAAAACATTGACCGTGTTCACCACATGGTGGCGGATGATTGATCAATAAATCAATTAGTCAACGCTAGTAGCATTAATTGTGAGAGAGTTGAGAATATTCTGCTCAATGAACTTGGCATGATGAACATTTCTGCTCTGTATGTGCCATCTCCTCTGACAAAAGCACACCAAGCCGATCAAATCTTGGGAATGTCTGACATTGTTTGAGACAAATCCAGCTGATTTCCCAAGACAAGATGAACGTTGGCTTCACTTTGAGTCGGACTGAGAGGCAATCCATGCAGAGAAAACAGGTCATCTCACCTGTCCAAAGAAGGCCAAGGTCATTTCATCTGCAGGGACGGTGATGCCCTCAGTCTTCTCTAGATTCTAAATACATTGTTTTCATTGACAAAAGGGCCACGCCATCAATGGAGAGTACTATATCAGCTTGCAGTTACGAAAGGCTATCAAGACCAAACGCCCAAGGAAACTGCGAAAGATGTTTTGATTCCTTAGGACAATACTCGAGCACACAAATCTTTGGTTTCAATGGCTGCCTACTCTCCTGATTTGGCCCCATCTGACTATTATTTGTTCCAAGTCATGAAAAAGACCCTTGACTGATAGCCAGTATCGCAGTGATGATGATGTCATATCTAATGTTGACGACATTTTTTCACCAGCAGAAGGAAAGCTTCTTCACAAATGGCGTTGATGCGCTACAAAAAGCGATGGAAGAAATGTGTGGACCGCAAAAGGGGACTATGTTGAAAAATAAACCTCATTTGTTTACATTCCATAACAGGATCCTGGTTTACAGTTGAATATACAACTGGAGAAATGCGAAATAATGTGAAATTATCAAGAAGTTAACGCAAGGTCCACGAACCGAAGTCAGGAACTGATGACCACCAAACAAACACACGTAGTCACTATGGCCACTAGAATTCTTTATTTTAGATGCTCGTTTATCGTACTTCGGAGAAAATAACAATTATTTTGATCTGTTACAGAAGTTTTTTTGGCAGATCGATCAATCGAAACATTCAAACCCTTCCCTCGAGATCGGTAAAATATAATTGTGATTATGCAATGGTCATGCATTTTTCTAATACATTATCTCGACAAGTAAATTGGAGAATGGGGGAAAACTATATCGATTCTCGTCAGAAACTTACCTATTCAACAGCAATCCTTTACGGTGGTATCGAGAGTAAAATATCGAATTATGTAATAATGACACACAACAGATTCTGGGATGTCGATAAGAGTAATTAGATTATGAAAGAAACTGGTATATAACCGGATAAAGACCGAAACACGTACTATATCATTTCCATACACATCCATCTAGCCATACACTCGACAAATTTAATACATGGATGCATTGAGAGATATGCACCGATTTTATAATCTGTATTCACTCACATATAAACAGATCATTTACGAATTACATACCCACATGCACACCACAAAAGCAACCGTACATACACACATATTTCTATATGTACATATATTTGTAAATCACAGATGCATATGTGATTACATGCATCCATCAGGCTATAGCTTGCTTCCCAACAACATGGTTCCGGGTTCAGTCTCACGGCATGGTACCTTGAGCAAGTGTTTTCTAATCTATCCTCTTGGCCCACCAATCCTTGTGAATTTGTAGACAGAAATTGAAAAAGGCTTGTCGTATAAACATATATGTATATGTGCGTGTGTATGTGTGTTTGTGTGTGTGCGTTCGCACGTCTTTAGGTTTCTGCGAATGTCTTCCAACCGGTGTTGGTGTATTTACTCCCCTGTAACTTAGAATTTCGGCAAAACAGAGTGAAAGAGCAAGTACCAGGCTTAAAATGGAAACAATTGCCGATTCCATTCATCCAACAAAAAGTTCTGCAAGGCGGTACTCTGCAGAATGGCTTCAGAATAATGACCCAGTCTAGGAAAAGCTAAATGCTAAAAGACATGTGTGTGTTTATATATAAATATATATGTGTATATATATATATATATAATATATATATATATATATATATAATATATATATATATATATATATATGTATGTATATATATGTATGCATGTATGTATGTATGTATGTATGTGTGCATGTGTGTATATATGTATGTAGGGGATTTTGTGCTTGTGTGTATACGTGTGTATATATATAATGTGCATCAATACACCCTTTCACAATTACCAAACATATTTCATATCTTTTCTCGCTTCTCGAGTGTTGGGACTTCGAAGTCTTTTTGTTAACAAATACTGAAATGAACATCATTATCATTGTTGCTTGTTATTAAAGCGTCGAGCCGACAGCATTGTTCGCACGCCGAACAAAATACTTAGCCGCATTTAGTCCGTCTTTTCATTTTGAATTCCAATAATATCTAAGTCAATTTTGCATTTTATATTTTCGGGGTGAAGGGTCGATAAAATAAGTACCAGTTAAGCACTGAGGTCTGAAACATTCGACTGACCCCCCCCTCCCGCATTATTTCACGCCTTCTAACTATAGGAGAAGTCATTATTAAGGCACCGAACTGGCCAAACTTCCTAACGACATGTTGTCCGCCGTTCGGGGAAGAATCCATCTCATCCACGAGACCAGCTCTACTAAAATCTTTAAACTTGTGTCTATCTTTGAAATCATTATTATTATTATTAATAACATTATCGTGAATACCATTATTTTTCCTGTTAGCATTATTATTATTATTTCATTAACTATTATTATTGTTTTTAATATAACTATTATTTTTGCAACTAATACGTCTACTACTATTATCATATTTACTACGGATGTTGGTACCGTGACTACAACTGCTGCTGCTGCTTACTACTACTACTACTACTACTACTACTACTACTACTACTACTACTACTACTACTAATAATAATAATAATATAATAATAATAATAATAATAATAATAATAATAACATTGGACAGTGATGCTATGTAAACATGTTTTTAAGCTTAACGATCGAATTAGGAATTTTATGAAATCCTGTGAACACGAAGTTAAAAAAAGAAAAAAAAATATTGAATATCGAAAACAAGTTCTATTGGTTAACACGCATTGTACCTTCATAGACACATAGACACACACATTTATATATACAGGTATATATATATATATATATATATATATATATATATATATATATATATATATGTACATAGATAGATAGATGGATGGATGGATGGATAGATGGATAGACAGACAGACAGACAGACAGATAGATAGAAACATACATACATACATATATACATACATACAAACATAGATGGATGGATAGATAGATAGATAGATAGATGTGTTTCTTTAATGGCCACACAGGGCTAAACATACAGGGGACAAAACACAAAGTAGAGCTCTTCTTTTTGGGAAGAAAAAAAAAAGAAAAAAGGATGCCGATCAATAGGGATCGATGTACTTAAATTGAGTCACCTAGCTGGTTCGGTATAATCTGCAAACCCGAACAATATTATTTGAATATTGAATATCAAGACTCCGTGTAGGGATATTTGTACTCGATATTACTGCAGGAAAAGCAACCCAGCTAAGTGAGATATTCGCTCTTGGTAATTCAGACAAATACTTTTTATAAAGGAACTTTCTATAGTATTTCAAAAGTGCCGATTCCATGTTAGGTGAACAGAATATAAATAAGTAACAAATATGTACAGGTGTAAATTCATGAAGGTTGCTTCAAGCGGTGCTATTTAATTCAATAATGAAAACATTTAATCAATATGAATGAAACCGTTCTCGCCAGAGACCGCACATACTTCAAACATAAAGGCTAACACATGTTTCAACAAATTTACATCAATCATGGAAACCCAAATATTTACATTGTTTCATTTTGTTATATGAGTGTGAGAATGAGTTTAGAAAATAATTCATACCTAGTTAAGCCTCCTGTAATTTGAGGAGTAGCAGGGAGTATAGTGGAGGTGGGGCAAGATAAAAGGGGTGGTTACGTACTTACTTATGAAAGACTTTCTGTGGTATGTAGTCTTCAACCATTTAGAATTAAATCTATCGGGAGTTGTCAACTGCATTCTAGTTAATGGTGATCAATCGATACTGGAAAAGTTACCCGTCTCATGAGGATTCATACTGTGTATCAAAATGCCGACATCATGACTGTTTCTTAATGCTTTCTGATATGGACAACTGCAATGGAAAGTTGGAAGTCGTGGCCAGCATGAACATACTCAGCTGGTGTTTCGATTGCGTTCGCATGCCGGAATTCATACCGGATATTCGAGCAGGGCCTTAGCCTCAATAATGATGGCTAAGAGAAGCTACTGAAAATGTGATTAATCCCTGGAGTGGGATGGGTCTTGCTGGTTGGTCATATGCGGGGCAGCAGGATTCACGTCCTTATCAAAACTCCGAAAAGTGTCAGAAGTAGTTGTCGGAGAATTCCTTCGAGTCCAGACCCAATTTCTGATCTAATTCTCCCGATTGTAATCTCATGGACTACTTTGTGAAGGGGACGGGTGAGAAACACACCAACCGCTTCAACACCAATGCCAAGCTGATGGCCAACATCTTCGACCAAGGTGTTCGAAGATCATTCCAGTGCGAAACGCGCCAGTTTCTGGAGTTATCTTGAAACCGTATTGATATGTTTTAATTTTTATAAAATATATTGATTTCTAGATAAGATATTGTTTTCTTTTCAGGAAAAGTGTCAACTGTAGCTCAAACAGACTGTATGTGTGTGGGTATGTCTATATATGTGTGTTCGTGTACCTATATATATATATATACTTATGTAGAAGTGAGTTTGGAAGGATATATTATGCAGGCGGGTACCGTGTTAGCTTTCATTTATGTACTTTTTAACGGCGAACCACAACGATCAGTATTCAACGTCTGTGACTACAGTTTGCTGTTAGTCACTCTAGGAATTCATCCGATGGGTAATTACGTGTACGCTTCGCTGGACGGTAAATGTTGTCTGGGGTATATATTATTATTAATAATAAAGAGGGTGGAGATGTGTACATCCGCACAATTTATTCTATAGTAACGTGTTATACACACACACACACACACACACACACTCGCTACGCGTACACATACACACACACACTGCATAACACACATGGACTAGCAAAAGCCAAGAGATGAAGATAAGTAGACTAAGCAGGATTAGAAAGGGAAACATACTGATTGGTTAATTAATCAAACGACTAATCATGCAGTCGATTAGAGAATCGTTTAATCCTTGAAATAGTTGATTAATAATTATAGAAATAAGTGAAGAAGAACCAGAGTGTGTTGGCACCATGATCGTTCGTATGCGTTTACATACACACACATTCATACACACACACATACATACACACACATATATATTATGTGTTTCGAGGGACCAATATCAGCAGGTTAGAGATTATTTACTTTTCCAAGGCGTTTAAAAGACAAAGATTCAAACAATTCTCACAAAAGCGACGCAAATTCGTAGACATTTTAACCTCTAACCCATTTTCCTGCTGATTGCATTTGTGTAAAGAAAAGCAACGTGATATGGAGTATGAGGGTTTAAGGACACAAGAAGCCTTTTGGTCCAAGAACCGAACCCACAACCATGTGATCGTGATCCCAACTCCTTAACCACCATACATTGTTTAGGATCTCTAAGAGTCACCCTTTCGTGGAATGGAACTCATGACCATACGATCCTGATCGCAACAACTTAATCCCTCGCTCACGTGGATGCTTCAAATGCATACGCCCGCGCGTGCACACACACACACACACACACACACACACACACTATTTCAGCGGGTTAGGCTATTTGCTAAAGGTCACCCTCAATGGGTACATGAATATGAGTAGCATGAGAGTTGGACTTTGACAGCTGACTTTCAAATGAGGTTAATCAACGTTGCGATTTCACACTGGAATACAATGGAAGAGATGTGAATGATTAGATTAAAATAGAACAGAATAATGAAAATGAATTCGATAAAAGAGAATGCTGGAATTTCTACATATTTATTAATGTTAGCAAATCTAGCCTGAGGGATTTAAATATGAAATAATTTATTTAGAAATAAATGAATTTCGTGTGTTATTTGATATTACAATGAATATATTAGCATTTAGTATATTCAGGCTCCTATGGTGTATTCTAATGTATTACGTATGCACAAAGCCCAGTGGTCCTAGAGTTTGGGGTAGTGTACTCAGGAACAAAATATCGTGGTTTCGATTCCGGCAGCTGGTGACACTTTGTGCTGTTGAAAGAAAAGAAATCAAGTGGCTCCTACACATTCAGATGTCAATTACTAACCCTACAACAAACTTGCGGC
>NC_043015.1:35723354-35725854 GCF_006345805.1 Octopus sinensis
TATTATTATTATTATATTATTATTATTGTAACTGAAGATGAAATTTTTATTACAATTGTTTTTCGAGATTTGTTTGCTTTTCATTTTTATATTTTTAAAATATTTATTATTGTTTATTTTATTCTTTTTATATTTGCGAAACAAAGAAAAATGAAATTGAATTTTTTTCTTGTAGGAAATTTAAACAAAGGCTGAAAAAAATATATAATTAAAAAATTCTAGCAATCAACAGTAACACAGCTTCAATAACAACAACAATAACAAACAATCATTTATTAATAGTTCCTATTATTTTACTAGTGTTTTCTATAATTGACTAAGAAGTTAAGGAGGGTCGGCGATGGACGTTTTAACGTTCTTTTGTTCCAAGTGGGTTTTATTTCCTATTAAATTCAGTTCGGCGTTTTCTTTGTGTGCATGAGTGTATACATTAGTGTGAATATATGTGTATGTGTGTGTGTGTATGTGCACATGTGTGTCTTTCTGTATCTATTGTTTAATATATGAGTGGAGATATGTGTATATGTTTGTGTGTGTGTGCATGTAATTGTTTGTATATGTCTATCTGTGTGTATGTATGCGTGTATACATGTGCGAGTAGGTGCGCGCGTGTCTGAAATGTTCTGTATGTGTGAATATATATCTATATGTATTTCGTGTATATGCATATGTATGTATGCTCGTGTCTATGCGTGTATGTAAGTGAATTTGTGTATGTATATGTATAGGTGTGTACGGGCATGTGTGTGTGCGTGTAGATTTGCCATATTGACTATTTTACAACAAAAGAATTTCCAATCATCAAATATTTACTTGTTTTTGTTTCTTTCTTGTTCTTTTTTTTTAATAACCTGACACTCAATGCGAGGAATTGTTCAAGAGTAAATTTAACAATAAATTGAGTTCCGTATTGTTTACTAACGAAATGTGTTTGCGTTTGTCTGTTGTATTCATTGCTATCGATTTTTTTTTCTGTGTGTGTCTGTGCGTGAGTGTTTTTGATAGTTAAAAAAAAAATAATGATATGCTGTGTACGTGAGTGTTATAGAGAAGCTGGTTAGCTGATTGGTTATTCTAGCTATCGTCAAATCAAATCAGCCAATAGCTATTGCTTTTAATTTTTTTTAAGTTCCCTCTTCTGACGGTTTCTATTTCTCTGACATTTTTTTTCCTTTAATTTCCAGAAAGCTGTTCAAAATATTCGCTAAAAAATGGTCTTCGATTCGCTATCGATACACTGCATGTTAGAATGCGGCACCCGCTAAGAGCACGAATATGTAAGAAGTTGATGACGCAGAAGAACCCAATATAGAAAGTTCTCCGAAGCCGTGATAGAAAGATATGTGGCATATCTGGGTATTCTCGTCAGAATAAAAGACTTGTGGACGGCCTCCGTAGAAGGAATTGGGACCCTAACATTTACATAATTTCACCCGTAGTAAATCGCGGATCTTAGATTCCATGAATGAAGATCCTTGAAATTTTTCATGGTGAGAGCAAACGACACTTATCGATCGACACTGCAAATCAAGTTAATACCGCTCAAATGACACATCGTATTCTCTGTGGAGTAAAACTCTCTATGTAGGGTAAGTGAGAACGACAAAACCAAGACCATACGAAGGTTACATTAAAAATCATCTTATAATGAGAACCCTAAATACTTTTCTTACACTCTAACAACAAGCAAATGACGTTTCCGCACGTCTTTTAAATATCCACAAATGCCACACAAACACACGTCTTCCTTCTATACACTAATGCGATGCTTATGTCAATAGCAACTCGCACTAACAAACTATGACATTCGTTTGTCCATTTGTTCTTCATTTTAGAAACGTCTTGTGTGTTATTATGTATGTAGTTTCTAGGTATATTATAGCTCAAACCTCCTATGGGGTGCAGAGCACTGTTTTGTGCAATGTGAGTGGGTTGTCGTAATGTTTGGACTCTCAGGTAGGTTAGGTATAGTTCATAGTAAATGAATTTTTGTGCATGATCATTGTTATTAATTTCTATGGGCCAACTGTAGTATCCGTGCTTGTTCTATGTAGGGTTGTACTTTGCTCCGCTTCGTTCAGTACGAGGAATGTTGGGAAATAATTAAACGTAACTCCAACATTTTTGTTTTCTGTATTTTTAAGCTGATGAGTATGATTACTAAGATTATCAGTGTTACTGTTCTATTTAGCATGGGAAGAGTTGATAAGCAGTGTCTGAAGAATGGTTGAAGATGAGTAACCCATGTATGTCGCAATTTGTACATTTTAAAGAGGTGTAAAAATGTGCAGATATTCATTCGACAGACTTGTGAGAGAACGGGGCCCTGATGTACGTCTTTCTCAAAATAATGTTATTGGGAACTCCATAGATTTGGCAACATTGCGATCTTTTTACAAACAGGCATTTTTATTATTTTGTAATATTTTTCGTTTTAGCATAAGTTAATAGTTGGAAATTATCTGTCAAATGTCAATGATTATTAAAATTGCATTTATGA
>NC_043015.1:35730854-35760854 GCF_006345805.1 Octopus sinensis
TAGCCAAGAAATAACTTCATCAATGTCTAAGATATAATTACAGTAATAATGGCTTCTCTTATATTATATTTCCTTTTGTTTGTTTGTATTCCTCTGGAGAAACATATATTTAGTGGGAGAGGGTGTTAGTGTGGCTTACCGATGTGCTTAGAGAGAGAGACAGACACTCAGATTTTAACATACATATACTATCACTCACATATTCAAACACACACACACAAACATACAAAGCGAAAGACAGGAACATGTATAAATAAGAATTCTCTTGAGTACGAATAGAGTTTCAAGCCACTGCGATGTTCAGGTGAACTTACCGCTGTATGATGACTGCAACGGCGGGAAAATTTCCGTTTAAGGTTTTATAAAAAATTACTTCATTCACTGAACACTCCCCTCCTCTTCAAAAGAGGCACTGTAACGAGTTCTATATACTTATAAACATAGATGGACACGTACATACATACATACATACGTACATATATACATACATGGTGGCTGCACCCTCGTTATCGAGTATGGCCATTGCACGAAGCTTAATCAATGTTGTTATCGTGCAATGCTTGTGCAAGATTTTTTTTTTTAAAGTGACGAAAGGCTGTGCACTGAGTCAATCCCACTCACTAATCAACAGCAGCTATAATCCGAGAAGAAGAACAAGTCAGCATCATCGCTAATCACTGAGCCGCAGGTTTTATATCAAAGTTATCCCAGTTACCTGAGTTACATTCTCCTAGAAGGATGTAGGAGTCCTTCACTCCCAAAGGTTTAACCGCACGATCGGGTATTCAGTCCGATTAATTCTATGTCCCCGCGCATGATACAGCCTTAAGGCATTTATTGGATGGCCGTTGACTCTCAAGAGTTCCTCCGCCCTTTGACGGGTTTTGTTTTCCATCCCGCAGGGTGTCCAATAAACACCCTCCTCACCAAGCAAGCTTGGTGGGGTTGCTGGCTGGCAGGAGACACATGTGCCACCGTATGTACTTTCTTAACATGCTGTCTTTCATTCATCTACTCCGTTTCGTTGTATGTCTCGTTTCTCAGTTTGTTTTTTTCATTGTTCGAAAATATGTTCGTTTCCATTTTTTTGTTTTATATTCTCGTTTCTCATTGTGTTCAACATTTTTTCGATGTCCTTTACCCATATATGCATGAGTGTAGGTATGTACATATATGTTATGTATATAAGCAATATATTTATATATCATATATTATATATATATATATATATATATATATAATATATATATATATATATATATATATAGGCGGCGGAGTGTCTGTGTGGTAAGTAGCTTGCTTACCAGCCACATGGTTCCGGGTTCAGTCCCACTGCGTCGCACCTTGGGCAAGTGTCTTCTACTATAGCCTCGGGCCGACCAAAGCCTTGTGAGTCGATTTGGTAGATGGAAACTGAAGAAGCCTGTCGTATATGGTATATATTAATATATATATATATATATATATATATGCGTGTATGTCTGTGTGTCTGGTTGTTTGTCCCCCTAGCATTGCTTGACAACAGATGCTGGTGTGTTTACGTCCCCGTCAACTAGCCGTTCGGCAAAAAAGACCGATAGAATAAGTACTGGGCTTACAAAGAATATGTTCCGGGTTCGAGTTGCTCGATTAAAGGCGGTGCTCCAGCACGGCCGCAGTCAAATGACTGAAACATGTAAAAGAGTAAAGAGCATATATATATATATATATATAATATATATATATATATATATATTTATATAAAATCAAAATAAGCAACAGGATATCAAGTAGTTACGCAGTACGACCGTTTCAATCGGATCCAATCATTACATCAATTTAAATGTAGTGCCATCATCAGCTGCACAAATATATAAATAAAATTGTAACCAGTTAGAGCAAGAAGATGGAAGAAATTCATGTCGCTTTTGTAGCTAAGACTATTTATATATATGGATGGAATGATGGATGGAAGGATGTATATATATATATGTATGTATGTATGTATGTATGTATGTATGTATGTATGTATGTATGTATGTATGTATGTATGTATGTAAGTATGTATGTATGTATATATATATATATATATATATATATATATATATGCATATAGATAGATAGATAGATATATAGATATATAGATAGATATATAGATATATAGATAGATAGATAGAGAAGATGATAGATGCTATATAATCATTAAGCTCGTTCGATTGACGTTGTAGTTTCGTGGGAATTGCAGCGCCATATTTCGCAACGAATAACCGAACTTATGAAGACGTGAACGCATCGTTTGCTGAATCGGTGAAAATAGTTCGTATTTTATATATTAACAAAAGCACTAAATCAACATATTGATATCTTTTTTTATCAAGATGGAGACGAACTCGATCCCATTTTCCCAAATTCTAAACAGAAATAGAAATGCATTTAATAGAAGTACATATTTCCATGAACTTATGTATTTCTAGGGTTATATTATCTAGAAACGTATGTGTATGTATATACGCGCACATTTGCACACACACAATTGATTCATAGAATTTATATATATATATATATATATAATATATATAATATATATATAGATATATATTATATATATATATATATATATATTTATATATATATATAATAATTCACATTTTTTGTGTATGCTTATGAGTATGTGCAAAAGTATGTATATAAATATATATATATAATATATACACAGACGCACTTATACATACATATATGAACACATACATTCACCTACATGCATACACATATACATATATATATATAATATATATATATATATATATATATATATATATAATAAATATATATATACGTACATTTTTTATTTATGACTTTTATTATTTCTATCTTTGAGGCCCTGCGAGGGCACTGGGGCATTTATACGTGTATGTATGTGCATGTGGGTGGTTAGAAATACATAGGTAAATTCATTCATGTATACACATATTCATATGTATGTCCTCTCTCTCTCTCTCTCTCTATATATAATATATATATATATATATATATACATACATATATATATATGCATACATATATATATATACATACATATGCGTGTATTTGTGTATTATTCTATCTATTCTGTGAGTAAATTCAAATATATAAATACATACATATATATATTTATATATACATGCATATATATACATATATACGTATACATATATACATATATTTTCATATATACATATATATACATATATTTTCATATATACATATATATACATATATACACACATATATATATAATATATATATATATATATATATATATAGGTTATAAAATGAGATAGGGGTTGAAAATTCAACCCACCATGGGATAATATATATCCAATATACTGCTAGATAGGTACCCAACAAGACTAATACATAGATGTTAAAAATTGCCAAACAATCAGTTCATCTATTGTATTATATGGGTAAAGGTAATAATATTACCGTAAATTAATACTACAAAATTAGAGAATGGAGAAACATACTTAAATCAATAAAACATCAACTATCAGATGATACCCAATCAATATTTTAATACACCATTACATATCAGTAGATCTTCTACACAAAGAAATAACCAAGAAATACAAAGTAGTACCTTCTAGTACACTTAGAAAACTGAACCTGGAGATCAGAGAAATTATATTTGACTACTACCTAGAAGAAAAAACGGAACCTTACACCCCAACTAGACCGAGAATTACACTAAAGGATCATAAAGAGAATTTCTTGGAAACACACAGGTCAGATTAATTTGCCCCACTAAATCTGACTTAGGCAGACTAAGCAAACTCATTCTAGACAAATATCTACCCACCATCCGCAGTAAAATCAAACTAAACCTTTGGAAGAATACTCAGGGTGCTTTGGATTGGTTTTCTGCCATTAAGGTCTGTAACAATAACAACTTTAGCTATAATAGAAATAAATTCATCCAATTTGATATACAGAATTATTACACTTCCATTAACCCTATTATATTAAATAAGTCCTTAATTTTTGCTAGAAAACACACTAAATTAAGTATGGGGGAAATTAAGGTTATATTAACAGCCAGGAAAACTTTAATAGAGTTTGATAATAAACTTTGGGCTAGAAAAGGCACACCCAACTTGTTCGATATCACAATGGGATCGTCGGACTCGGCGGAGGTGACTGATCTAGTTGGGATGTATCTATTAGATAACTTTAGTAGGGAATTCCCTGAATTAAAAGGTGGATTATACAGGGATGACGCCTTATTTTGTGTTAAGATACATCTAATAGGAGATTAGATCTTCTGAAAAAAAGAATAAATAAATTTTTTAAAAGTTTCGGCCTATCCATTATCATTGAAAGTGAAAATTATTCTGCTAATTATTTAGATGTTAATTGTAACATTACTAATGGTTTACAGGAACCCTATATTAAACCTAATTCTAACCTAATATATATTAACCGTTCAAGTAATCACCCCCCTCAAATTAAAAATGCACTAGTGCGTAGCATTAGTCAGAGAATTTCTAGTTTATCCTTTAACGAGGAAATTTTTAACAAGCATTGTGATAGATACAATGCAGCATTGCTTAAGGCAGGATACAAAAGTAAGATATGGTTTATACCTAAGGGGTACCCTCCTAATGGAGGTAGAACTATCAGGAACAACACCAATAGATTTAGGATAAACAACAATATACATAAGAATAGTAAAAATAGAATATATGATAACACCTATAATAAATGTAGAAGTGATGTTAACCTCGAAAGGTGAACGGTAGCTCAAATAGATCTGAGCATACGGTAATAGTAGTAATATTAATAATAATATACATATTAAAACTTATGGTAGACATGATAATGGTAAAGTTTACTTGCGCAATAATCATGGGAATATTGATATAGATAGATATAACAATGACAGTGGTAAGAATAGTAATCCTATGGGTTGGTCTAGGAATAGGATTTTTACAAATAACAATAATTCTATAGGCAATCCTAATTCTGATAAGGATACACTCTGGTTGATTATCCCATATGCAATGCAGATTAAAACAAACATAGTGAGAGCTTTGCATAATGTTATATTTAGGCATTTTGGTAAGGATAAGAATAAATTTAGTCCTTTAATTAACAACGGTACTGTTAGAGTGGGATATAGCATTACTCATAATCTAGCCACCATTATCTCCTCTTTTAATAACAGGAAACTGGATCACTTCTATAAGGATAGAAAATTGAATTTAGACAATGGAAATTTGCCCCTCTTTAATAATAATAGGAACAGAAACTTTCTTGGAACGAATGTGAACAACCCCCTTACTAATAATGAGTGCACCGTACCTGTTAGAGATAATATAAATGTAATAGATCATACTACTACTACCAATACTAGTACTAGTGATAGGAATATATCCAATAATGTGAAATTAACTCATTCGTTGATTTTGGGTTTGGATGATGATAACAATTGTAACACTTATAATGTGAATGGGAGTATAGGGGTGGGGACCAATCTTAGATTACCTCATTCTGTTAATCTTTGTAATTGCAGAAACAGAAATAAATGTGTGTTTGGTAATCAATGCCTCAGGAAGGAGGTAGTTTACCAATGCACTGTAGATACACAATTGAGTAGTAGGGTGTACATCGGGGCAACTATGAATAGCATAAAACAAAGATTGAATTATCACAGATATACTTTTTGAAATAAAAATAGAATGTACTCTACAGGGCTAAGTGCATACATTTGGGAACTTAAAAGTAAGAACTTAGATTTTAGATTAAACTGGAAAATACTAACTTCAGCACCTGTGTATAATGGAAAAAATAAAATGCTCTCTATGTATAATGAAATTTTTTTCATTATTAAAGCGGGTCGGCAAATTATTAACAACATAAATGAAAAAAACTTCTTTTGCATTCATAGGCTACCGTTCACCTTTTCTAGATTCAAATAGAACTTAGCACTTCCACTATTAATAATTTTTTAACTCCCTTCTTTAACTAACTATACCTGTGGTCTTCTATAATTCTAAAGTATGCAACTTATAAATTTATAATTTTATAATTTTTATAGCTACATTTGTATAATAATAATAGATGTGTCTAGTATTATTTGTTTCTTGTTTTTTTTATATGTGGGTTTTTGTTTGTTTTTTAAGGGAAATGCAATATGACATGAAATAACATATTCATTTTGGTATTTGCCTTGTAATATGTGATTTTTGAAGTTTTCTAATATTGCATAGTATATATGTATATCTTGGTTAGATACCTAGCTCTAGATAATGTAATGATATTGTATAATATGTAATATATGAGAGCCTTTTATGAGTTTGGTGTGTTTAGGTTGAGAATATAGGTTTTTTGTATGTGTTTATTTGGCAGGTTTATATTGTATATTTGGTCTTTCTTTGTACTCACCTTAATTTGTATCTTATGCTATTTACTAATAAACCTTTTTCATTTTTTTCATTTACATACATTTGGCTTTATAAATATTACCAGCCTTATATATTTAGTTTATATCTATAGTCATCTGGATCTGTACTTTAAATTATCCTTCCATACGTATTTACTTTCATCAATATAACATATATATTCACTTTATTTATTTTTTTATTTTATTGTAATGTTATCAATCTCTGCATTTAGTCTTCTAATTATTTATTTATTTGCTTATTTAAGTGTAGATTTTTACATACATATCAAGTCATATAATTTGTTATCTATTTATTTTTTACTTATTTACTTATACTAGGGTAGTTTTATACATACATATCTATCATTTATTTTAATTTTATTTTAATAATATATGAATACATATATACTGGTTTGTACTTATAATATGTGTATAACCGTATTTATTCCTTCGCATTTATTCCTTCTTATTTATTTTATCACATTTTATCTTAAGTATTTATAATATAAATTTTTTTAAAATTTCTGTGATGTTCTCATATGCGTTTGCATTAGTACTTCCCCTTCTATTATTTAATGCCTAAACTGGTATATTATGGCATTAAATTTATTAAGTAAATAAGAGATTTATTTATAATATATAAATTAATATATATTTTATATTTTATAACTTAGCGTACTTGGAATCATAACAAACTTACGGTAAATCTAACAACCGTATGTTTACTATGCAACAAACCGGTGTTATAAATTTTAAGTTACCCAACTGATATTTAAAAATATATTTCTATCTTTAAATTAAATATTTTATGAAATGCATGAGTGGATCATTTTCGTTATTTGAGGCATAGTTATAATTTTGAATGACTAAATGGCAGCATAGTTGCTTCCCTTTTTGTTTATCTATGTGCTAGTTGTTGCTTGTGGTTATGTATGTGTATAAGTGTATGTGTATACATATAATTATGTGTGTATGTGCGATTGATCTGTAGATGCGCGTGTGAATATTGGCGTTCTTGACTAACCAACCGTATAATTTCTTTTGTGATTAAATTTCAAACCAATAGCCAATCGAATTAATCTAAATTATCATTACCTAGTGGTCAGTATTTCTAAACTCATAGTTATTTCGATCTTGACAGGATGGACTTGGTGCAAACATAACTGTATCTATTATTATTATTATTATTATTATTATTATTAATATTAATATTAATTTTTATTAACTTTTATAGCTTTATAATTTTATGAACTGAACCATGGTTTTAATTATTATTTTTCATCTCCCTATGTGTTAGCTTTTTTTTTTTTTTTTTTTAACTACTAGCCAAATATGTATAATATCGGTGCTTATTAATATTAATATATACACTGATATATATTTTGTTTTATTTTGTTCTGTTTCCTTCCATTATTGTACCAATGAGTATTATATTATATAGGTGTAGCACTATGAAGTTTATGTATAAGTTTTTATATTTTACATTTTTATATTTTTATATTTATATGTATATGGTTAAATAATCTTTTTCACAATTATAACAAATTTAATTCTCTGAAGAGGCCGTGGGGCATCCTAGTTAATGCCTCATTTATACCTGCCTTTATGGCTTATAGGTTAAATGAGGTATGACTGCCCTCACTGCCGAAACAGCTGTCAGATTTGATTTGATTACATATTATATTTGAAATTTTATACTTATATCTCTTTGTCTATTTACTCTTACTGTATATCTTGTATAATGCCTTTACTGATATGTAATGGTGTATTAAAGTATTGATTGGGTATCATCTGATAGTTGATGTTTTATTGATTTAAGTATGTTTCTCTATTCTCTAATTTTGTAGTATTATATATATATATATATACATACATATATATATATATATATATATATATATGTGACCTCGTGAGCACCGCCAGCAATCTTTTTCCTCTGTCTTCCCTTCTCGGGATCTTTCCTTCTCCTTTGTTTCCGACGAAGAGCTCCGTTCGAAACGTTAAACCCTCCTTCTTCCCTTCTTTCCTGAGCGTCCAATAATACTTTATTTGTTCCACGTTGTCGCGTTGCTGTGGTTTTTTGTGTTTTCTTGTTTGGATTAACTTTATATATATTTATATATACACACGTACACACACACACATATGTTATGTACCTATATATATATATGCATATATGGATATTTTGGCAATACCGTTTATGTAGGTTAATCTCCGAATATTTATGGAGAATGCAGAAATGAATGTAAATATATATATTTGTGGAAGTTCATTTTAGTATTAACAAGGGCAATGAGATTATTCTGAAGTAGTCAAGATTAATATATTATTTCACCTGCTCATTATTCTGGCTATGGAATGAGCTAATTTGCTTGTTTGTCATGATGACGTTCCTTGATATGGCAATGCTCATATAGTCCTAATTCCAATGTCTTTTTTTCTAAATGGGAACCAATCTGAGTTCTGTGTGTCTATCTTTATCTCTCTCTCTCTCTCTCTCTCTCTCTCTCTCTCTGTTTATATATTCATGTGCGTTGTTGATTTTATGTTGATTATTCCTTAACCTGTTCTTTGCAAACCATGTAAACATTACCATTTGCTTTTCTATTTACACATACACACGCTTGCACGCGGGCGCACACATGCGCACACATACACACATATATATATATATATATATATATGTTAAATAAAATATTATGCTGTAATACAGATCCCCATATATATATATATGTATATTTATAAAATTTAAACAAGTTAGTTAAGGAACAGCTGAATTCATTTCAATGTTGAATTTTGGGATCAAAGAAAAATGAGAATAAGATGACCAAGAAACGGCAGCTAATAACATAAAACCGCTGAATGCCAATATATCTGGTTAGAAGATAAATCCTTTTATAATTTGATCGAAAGTTTGGGATCTTCCTCTGTAGTTGGAAGCAGTAATAAATCATTTATAGGAAATGAGTATAAAACTTTTACATTCTAAAATAAGTTTCCCAATAAATGGGAGACTCGCTATTCTCTACGTATATTTTTTATATTCTCTGTTTTTGAAATACATGACTGATATTTATCTTATCCACACGTTCGCGAGAATTAGCTATAAATTCGGATAACTTCTCTCCTCATTGCTTCGCCGGTTCGTAAGATGGAACAAGTATTCTGCGTAGAGAAGCTAGCTTTTTCTCATCAAAGTATTACTGTATATTATGATGAAATCTGAATCAGTTATGTATACGATTATTGCTTGTTAATGAGCTGCAATACGCTGGCATATTAGTCAGCTGATCACCTGCAGGTTTATCTCCACCATAATATAAATATCACATTTTAGTTAAATGCAATTTTGAATCATTACAGGTGGCGTTGTGTACACGTGTGTGTCCCTTCACATCACAAATATAACGGAAGCTTTTCTTACATAATTGAAACAATCGCAGCTGGCGATGATTAATTACAAGTTCGTATTACAAAATTCGTTACAGTTTTAACATTTAAAAGAATTGTTAATATATTTTGATAATTGTGCTTGCCATTGCCTTACTTAGCCCATCCGTAACGTTCTCCCGTAGAGAAAGAGGGAGAGAGAGAGAGAGAGAGAGAATGGAGAAAAGAGAAAGGGAGTAAAAATAGGGAGAGAGAAGCTCCCATGACGCGAGATAGAGGGAACATAATTGTAACGCTTTCACCTGATATGGGGAAGGGAAAGAGGAGAAAGAAAAGAGAGAGAGAAGCGTCCATGAAGTGAGGTGGGGGAATGTAATAATTTTAGCTGAAGAGTGATGTTCTGATGGTGGGATTAAAGAAGGCAGACGGAGAAGAGAGAGATAGGTAGAGAGAGAGAGAGGAGACAGAGAGAGGGGGGAGGGATTATGATGGTGGTGGTGGTACGGCTGCTAGTGGTCGTAGTGGTGATTGGATAGTAAAAAGTGTATTTTTTTTTCTTTGAACTAGGTTTTTTTCTATATCACTTATATCATCGCATTTGTGCAATTCCGTGAAATATTCATGTTTATTTATGTGAGAGATATATGCAATTGAATTAAAGACGGTATCATAAGTACGGGATGTATTTTTGTTTATGAGAAAAATTCGAATAGAAGAGTGCCTATAAAATTGTGCACGAATTATACAAAGTATATATATATATATATATATATATATATATATATATATATATTATATATATATATATATATATTATATATACAATTGCAGCGTGGAAGGTGTTTATAAGCCATTTAAGAAACACACAATATATATATATATAGAAAGTGCATTAAGTAATCATCGTATTCCAATTTCTTTCACTTTTCAATAAATAGCGGAGGAGCGACCATCCTCCAATGCAGACGCGACACAGGCTACGCTTCTAGGTTTCTGAATAAAGTCTTCAAAATTAGCACGAGAGAAATATTCACGGGTCTCGCTAGTCTACACAAATTGAAGAGAAACATTTTTTACAGTCGGGCAGTGTGATGCTGGCAGTTTAATTTTGCTGTAATGCCGTACAAACAGAAAAATTAGGTTTCAATACACCGGGTATACCAAGACACACACACACACACACACACACACACACACCACAAATACACATATACACACGCACACACATGCGCACAAACAAACAAACAAAAAGAACGTAGCCCCGATAACGGACAGGACCAACGACTATTGAAGAGGTTGCAAGAAGCAACGAAATTTCGAGAAAAAGAAATAAATGATTGGAAATCGAACATCGAACTAGTGAGTGATATATATATATTTTGTTTTGTGTATATATTATATTATACTATATATATATATATATTAATATATATATATATATATATATATATATATATATAATATATATATATATAATTAAAGTTAATCCAAACAAGAAAACACAAAAAAAACAAAAAAAAACACAAAAAAACACAGCAACGCGAGGACGTGGAACAAATAAAGTATTATTGGACGCTGAGGAAAGAAGGGAAGAAGGAGGGTTTAACGTTTCGAGCGGAGCTCTTCGTCGGAAACAAAGGAGAAGGAAAGATCCCGAGAAGGGAAGACAGAGGAAAAAATGCTGGCGGTGCTCACGGTTAAAATATAAATATCGTTTAATATAGACAGTACATACTTTGGAATTAGTAATTGTTTCATAGTTAATGATATTATCTAGACAGCTTTTTAAAACACGCCTAGTGTACCCAAGTAATCCTTAGGCCCTGGGCTAAAATCACAACAGTAGAACAGGAAAAATCACGTGAAAAAACGAGCTGAAGATGGGTTCAAAAATTGGAATGGTGAAAGAAGAAATCAGAAAAAGAAAGCAAAAATGAAATAAGGAAGAAACAGAGTTATGTCGCATAGAGTTGTAACGTTACAGTGTGTAGAATTAACGGCACCGATCTAAAGTATGCGACAGAGCTGTTCAATGCGGGGAAGGCGTTTTTCTCTAATTCACCAACAGAAACTTGTCAATATCTTCACATTTCTGAATATTTCAGATCTGGAATTCAGCAGTGCAGTAATATATTTAGTTTTATAGTGTAAACCTCTCTGTGTGTATATGTATATATATATATATATATATATATATATATATATAATATATATATATATATATTATAGATATATATATATATATATATTAATATATATATACATATGCACACGCATAAGCACACAGATGCTCTCACAAATGCGCGCACACGCACACGCACATTTGTGTATGAATACATATGTATGTTTGCGTGAAACTATTATTAAATGAATGTACAATTTCATGGAACACACTTAAATTTTGCTGAATGGATTCTACAATAATTTAGGTACGTGAATCAGGTTTAGGAACGATTGTGCAAGAATTATTGAATATAGCACTAATATTTTTCATACATGTTCCGTTAAACTAAAAAAAATATTTTTTTATCGTCTGCGAAATACTTGAATTCTAACTTTCTGTGGAATTTGCAGTAATAACGTATTAATTGTATCTTGAAAGTATAAAATCTGCTCACTCAAACAAACACACATACATATTATATATATAAATACACGTTGTACTTAATATATATATACATGTATATATGTGTGTATGGTGTGTGTGTATGAATGTGTGTGTAGAAAGATATGTTTGAAAATTGGTTTATGTAATATATTATTCGCCATGTGCTTTTTTAATTCTGAAATTGCATACTTTCACCAAATGCGTGCTTTCACCAGCCAACACACACACACACACACATATGTATGTAGACATCTGTGTGTATATACTTATATGTATAACTTATGTATATATAAATATATGTGTATATATATGTATATATATGTATATATATATATGTGCGTATATACATACAGACAGACATACATATATATATATATATCAATGAGTGTTTAAAAATTGCATTTATTTGTAATTGAGATAATTATCCACAACTCACCTTGGCGTACACCAATTTTTTAAGTTGCGAGTTATTTCCAATTACACAAAACTGGTAAATTCTTCATCTTCCGTCCACACTAATTGCTACTTACTTCACACTATTGGCAGCTGCACCTCACTTCCTCATTTAAATTCTAGTCCAATATTATATTGATGTTTTGCTTAATATTATACTTGCTGAAATTATGAAATTATGCTTAAGTACTCATCATAATTACATTTATGAGACACACACACGCACACACACATATATATATATATATGTTACGCAGACATTCACATATGTATTATATTTGTTTACTCATGGATGCATAAGTATATACGTATCTTTATATATATCAATACATATGTACATTATATATATATATACATATGTACATTATATATATATATATACATATATATATATATATATAGATACACACACACACTCAAGGATACATGAGTATATACGTATTTGCATATTCATAAAAATACATATGTATGCGTGTGTGCCTGTGTGAGTATGTGCAAGCATAATCTTTCATTATTTCCTCTCCCCATAAAGTTTTAAAATTTACTTAACTACCGAGATTTTCGTTCATTGACCAAAATGCTCAAAATTTGTATGTATATATACATACATATATGTGTATATATATATGTATGTACACACACACACATATATATATATACATACCTAGACAGATAAATAGACATATTATTCATATGCACATGCATACATGCATCTGTGTGTGTGTGCATATATATATATATATATATATATGAAAAAACAAGTCAAAAATAGAAAATGCTAAATTAATTTTATAGTGAACATTTCAGTACCGGTTTCGGTCATTTTGAGACCTTTTCAACTGTAACGATTAAATAATTAAATTTAGAAAAATTAGAAGAAAAGTCTTTTTAAAAGAATATTTCTATAGTAGTGTTCAGATTTAAGTGGCATTCTGCCTTTCTCTGACTCCCTTGTTTGCACTTGTGTGTCGGAGGTCGTTGTGAGTTCTTGGAAGGGTAGTAGAGGAAGAAGGCTGGTGGGAAAGGGGGATGGAGAATCTGGGAGTGCCCTGATGGTCGTATTTTGAATGGTCAGTGGCGGCTGGCAGTCTCAGTTCAATTCAGGAGAATATTTATATTGACAGGCTTGTTTATAGAATTAGCGTAGGTGTTATACTAAAAAACATTAGTGACAAAGTTAAGGGGTAGGGGGTGGAGAAGTAGTAGAAGAAGAAGAAGAAGAAGAAGAAGAAGAAGAAGAAGAAGAAGAAGAAGAAGAAGAAGAAGGAGAAGGAGAAGATGACGATGATGGTGGTGGTGGTGATGATTATGACGACGATGATGATGATAATGATGATGATGAAGAAGAAGAAGAAGAAGAAGAAGGAGGAGAAGGAGAAGATGTGCTTCGGAGAACCTAATATACTCACTAACCTGCTCCGGGTGTCAAGAGCAGTACATAGGCCAAACAAAAAATGGTTTGCGTAAACGAATGGCCCTGCACAGATCCCGATAAAAATTCCCCCAAACAGAAAATAGCTTTTAGCCAACACATAGATACTTGCGCCAACAAAAAAACACCAAACTTCAGAATTTTCCCCCTCTACCAATTTAGGGACGATACAACCTCGAGACAACGAATAAGTAAAGAAAATCTCTTATTACAAAATACAAGCCACTTCTAAACGGGTCTACGACAAACAATTAATATACCTCAACTTTAGAATAAAAGAAAAAATATATATACACACACAAATATTACACTCCATAGAATCCATTACTAATCAGCCCCTTCATAGCTATACTTACACCCATTCATATTCCCCCTTCTCTGTTTTTTTCTTCTTCTTCTTCTTCCTCTTCTTCATCATCATCATCATTATCATCATCATCGTCGTCATCATCATCACCACCATCATCACCACCATCTTCTCCTTCTCCTCCTTCTTCTTCTTCTTCTTCATCATCATCATTATCATCATCATCGTCGTCATAATCATCACCACCACCACCATCATCGTCATCTTCTCCTTCTCCTTCTTCTTTTTCTTCTTCTTCTTCTTCTACTTCTCCACCCCCTACCCCTTAACTTTGTCACTAATGTTTTTTAGTATAACACCTACGCTAATTCTATAAACAAGCCTGTCAATATAAATATTCTCCTGAATTGAACTGAGACTGCCAGCCGCCACTGACCATTCAAAATACGACCATCAGGGCACTCCCAGATTCTCCCATCCCCCTTTCCCCACCAGCCTTCTTCCTCTACTACCCTTCCAAGAACTCACAACGACTCCGACACACAAGTGCAAACAAGGGAGTCAGAGAAAGGCAGAATGCCACTTAAATCTGAACACTACTATAGAAATATTCTTTTAAAAAACTTTTCTTCTAATTTTTCTAAATTTAATTATTTAATCGTTACAGTTGAAAAGGTCTCAAAATGACCGAAACCGGTACTGAAATGTTCACTATAAAATTAATTTAGCATTTTCTATTTTTGACTTGTTTTTTCATATATATCAACTCGTGTGTCCTTTTCACCCTTATACATATATATATATAATATAATAATATATATATATATATATATATATATATATATATATATATATATATATATTATATATATATATATATTTATATATATATATTCATTTATTTATTTATATGTTGTGTTTCTGTATGATAATTTTAGTAGAAGATAATACAACGGGACTTTCTCAGACATTGTAGTTTCGTTCTAACTTTTTTATCGGAGAGTAAAAACTTATAAACAAACGTTACACCCCCCACACACACACACACAACACACCCATGTATGTATTAGTATAATTACTTTCAAGTTTTAGGCATTCACGATTTTTGTCTGTATTTTAATTCTTACATAATATTTTTCTATTTTTTATTCGTTTTCCATTTTTACTTTCAGTTTATAAACATTCCTCACACTAAATATCATCAATATTTGATTTTTTGTATTTCATATTTTTCCTGATTTTCCTATTTGTGAATCTCAAAATTAATTGTGAATCCTCTCGAAGTTAATTATTATTCGTTGTCCACGTGTTCCTCACCTGGTCGATAGTGTCTGATCTGTTCGATATAAATAATCTATTTTAGTGCATCATTTTATTAATGTCTTTTATGTTCAATCTTTGTGGATTCATCGTTGCTACAGTAGAATGATGTGGTTTTGGTATTAGGCCACCCACAAAGTCCACATTGCTGTTAAACCACTCACTTCACTTCATTTCCACAGCCGCTGCACTGCCACATGCTGATGATACAAGCTCTGTAAATTTCACGCTTCAGGTGCGCTTTCTATTTTACTTCTCACTAAGATTCACCTTGCCAGACTAGGAAGTGTTGAGGTTGAACAGGCAGTACTTCTGCTGATCTCAACCCCTGGAGCAGCGCTTCTCAACCGGGATCCATATGGTCCTTTGGTTTCATATATGATATTGTTGCTAAAGGTTACAGTATTTCTAATCCACGAACATTGAATGACTAAGAGAGTTAATCCGTGGTCCATAGATAAAGAATAGTTGAGCACCACTGCTCTACAGAGTGCATATCCGTGATAAAAGAATCGACGGTAATGGTAGGAAAGAGAGAGACAGGGAAACAGGTAGAGGGGTGAGAGAGATGGTAAGAGAGGGAGGGAGAGAGAGATATAGAGAGAGAAAGCTCAAATGTTTAACGCAGTATTTTCAACTTCTTCGGGCAGATGGTAAAACAGATATTTGGAGAGGTTCTTGCAAGACAGTTCTGGAGACATTAGAATTGATCTTCTGTGGCAGTTATCAAAGTATTATCATCTGAAAACAGCATATCGTTTCAATTAATTTCTATTTATAATATCAAAATAATTTTCAGACGAAATGTTGATTCGAGGGAGATTTAGCTGTTGTTTCCAGCACATTGTACGAGCACCTGTTTCCTTCTTCGTTTCCTTGTCATCCAGACAAATATTGATGTTTTTCAATATTTTTCCCCCTAAATACATTTTTATGGAATGAGGATGCAGTGGTCATTTGCTTGGATTTAAGAAACAACAACAACAAAATTGTTATTTAAATCCTTAACCCCTCCCCCACCACCACCACCACCACCACCACCAACAAAACTTTCCGCGCACATGCACGTGTGTGTGTGTAAAAAAGATGCATATTTACTAACAGAAAAGTATGTTATTAAATTAAATTATGCTTTATATACCATCTCTAAATCACTTGCATACCCACACATTGACAAACACACAAACACACTCAGAGTGGGCGATTATAATTTTACAGAGAACGAAAACAACATCACTACATATTTTCTTTAACCCCACCCCAAATCAAGCAAGATCTTGTGTGTGTATGTGTATGTGTGTGTGAGAAAAATACATTTACTAACAGAAAAGTATGCTATTAAAATAAATTGTCATTTACATAGCTTTTTAAAATCTGTCGCCCTAATGAAATCCCTTGCACCAACTCACAAACGCTCGCGCTCGCACACACACACACACACACACACACACACACGCACACACACACGCGCTTAGAGGGCAATATTCTTTTATAGAGAGCGAGAATGTTTACCAAGAGAAAATGAAAGAGACAGACAAATAAAAAGAGAGAGATCTTACATGTCGCTGTCACAAATATCGTAATTTTAAAATTAAGTTAAATTTTTTTTAATTTGCCTTTTTGATTTCCATTTTCACGCTGAATTTGAGTTTGTGATTCATATATTCTAGAAATATATTACAGACATGTTACAGAGGTATAGAGGTTCATCATTTTTGCCCAATCAGAAAACAGGATTTGTGCGTAATAGCTGTCATAAAAAGAAAGCCAGTCTTAAACAAAATGAAAGCCATGTGTAAGAGTTATTACATATAACAGGATTATGGTAAATATATAGAGATAGATAGAGATGGGGGAGAGTTGTTAATCTAAAAGTTCATTTATTTCTCCGATGAAAGTATCCTTATTTTGTAATGACATTGTCTTTGGAAAGCAGGAGATCGAATTTATTTTTATCGAGGATGCACCATTTCCGAGCCTTTGGGTGCCGAATGTATATGCATAAAATAATACATTAGCATATATACATACATACATATATATATATATATATATATATATATATATATATATATATATATATATATATAGATATATTATATATATGTGGGGTGTTGGGTGTGTGTGGTGTGTGTTGTGTGTGTTATATATATATATATATATAGAGAGAGAGAGAGAGAAGAGAGGGAGGATATTTATTAATATCTTAATTTTTTATCTAGTTTCAGCTCACGAGCTGTGGTCATGCTGGGGCACCGCCATTTTAAAAGTTAAAGAACACAGATGGGCTGCCGTGACCAGGATTTGAACCTTGGTTACCACGGACTCAACGTGGGGTCCTAACCACTAGACGATACATATATATAGGGAAGAGTCATTCTGTTTTAATTGGTTATTAATTCTCACACTCACCGGTTCAGTTCCCACTCATTTACTAATTTTTTCTAAAATTTTTCATGCTTCTTGCAACCTCTTCAACAGTCGTTGATTCTGTCCGTTATCGGAGCTGCGTTCTTTTTGTTTGTTTGTTTGTGCGCAAGTGTGAGCTTCAGTGTATGTAGGTATGTATGTATTTTTACCTCTGTCTCGTGTGTGTGTGTATGTGGTGTGTGTATATGTTCATGTATATGTTTCCTTTTGTGTATGTACGTGTGTGTGCAGGGTTGTTTGTCTTTCGGTATTACCCATATACAGGGTGCGTAAGATATTTGAGGACAGATTTATGTTTATAATAACAGTTTATAATAACAGATTATAACTTTATCAAAAAATGCTATGAGGATAAAACTAAACCTTCTTTTCTCAAATGTTATTCAATAAAGCCACCTTCAGCTTCAACAGCTGCTCCTATATGAGATCTAAATCATCTCCATGCTCGAATCAAGTGGTCTTGGTTCATTTTGGACATTACTCTGACTATGGCAGCTTTCAAAGAATCTTCCGTGTTATGGGCGTGTTCATTGACTTCTCTCTTAACAACGCTCCACGTGTAATAAAATGTCCAATGGTCTGTTGAATATGTTGGATAAATTCAGGTTTTATGATAATTTCAGAGCGTTTAGAATATCTTTTTATGCTTTCACACTGGTGATACATTTTCATCTTCAGTCTCTAGCTCCTTACAAACTTTGTAGACGAAAGATCTGACAACTTTAAAAAATCGTGATATTTCTAAATCGTTATGCTCAGCGTTTATAAACACAATAACAGCATGCCCCTTCATTTATTGAGTAAGCTGAGGGTCTGCAATTATTATTTTCTGAAACAAAGATTTTTGCTAACATAATGAGCAAAAAATGTAGCAATAACTCCCAAAACGTATGTTTTCAAATACCTTACGCACTCTGTATATATATGTATATATTTATATATATGTACATATACATATATGTTTATGTATGTTTTTGTATATGGTTGATTGATCAGGAACAAATATTCTCTGCATCGAATACACTTCGTAGTGGTCAAAATGTTTGAACTTTGGCAGGTAGAGTAATAAATGGAAGGACAGGCATCTTAGGCAAGTCGATATACAAAAAATATATTAAATGCATTTAATTCAAAAACTGTACATATGTATACATATATATGAAATCTGACTTACACGGATTAGGATTGTTATCAGGAAGTAAAGGGGCTGAATAAGAGTTTTACGAGCCCAACAGCTGTTTCTGGGGGGTTGGTGTTCCAAAATAATGATTAGAAATTGATTCCTTCATTTGATAATACCAGCGTCCGTCTTCAGGGAAGATTTTAGATTTGAGGTGTTGACAAAATGGCGTTTAAAGATGGAAAACCCTTTAATTTCTGATATCATTCTATTTAGGGTAAGTGGGACCATTTTTAAATGTGTACACATTCTTTAATTCTTTTAATTATATTATTCATTTGAATGCAACCATGTTGGAGCCCCGCCTTTAGGCGAACACATCGAGCCCAGGACTTATTCTTTGTAAGCCTAGTACTTATCCTATCCTTCTCTAATTTACAGGGACAAAACACATTAACATCGGTTCTGAAGCGATGGTGGGGGGGGGGACAAAAACAGACACACAAGTACACGCATGCAAATACACACACACACACACACACACACACACACACACACATATGTATATTTACGACGGGTTTATTTTAGTTTTCGGCTACCAAATCTACTGACAAGGCTTTGGTCGGCCCGAGGCTACAGTAGAAGACACTTGTCCAAGGTACAACGCAGTGGGATTGAACCAGGAACCATGTGGTTAGGGAGTAAGCTTCTTACCGCTCAATCACTCCAACATTTTTTGCATTAAATGTATTGAATATACTTTTTTCATCAACTTACCTAATTTGCTTGTCTTTACATTTACTCCTCTTTATGTATATATGTATATATACATATATACATATATATATATATGTACTCACATACATATATTCATACATATGTATACATACATTCATATATAAATATACATACATACATTCATGCATATATATATGGATACATTCATACATATATACATACATATATTCATACATACATATATATATACATACATACATTCATGCATATAAACACGTATATATATATATATATATATATATATATATTATATATATATATATATATATATATAATATATATTTATTTATTTACACACATATACGCTTGTATGCTCGTGTATGTATATGTATGTAAGCACACACAGCTAATTAGGCGATCCACAGTACTTCTGATACCATATTTAAATGCAAACTCAACCGGAGTTCAGTGGGTGATATCCTCATTATGGCGGCGGACCAATTTATGGAATCGTTTGAAACGGTGAATCATCTTGCTTTTGGCAGAACCTGGAAATTATCCTAGTAAACTTACTCTTTAAATGGAAAGCCGGTGCTATAACGCACTACCATAGCACATAGTTGTGCACATGCAAATAGATAAACAAACGTTAGTGCACTCAATCATATATTGCGCATATGCACACGCAAACACACACTTAAGAACTCTATTCCCTCTTTACTATACCATAATGCTTAGAATGAATTATGTGAAATATATATTTACGTAAGTAGAGAAATACTTACATTCATACATACATACACCCACACACACATTCACACCCACATACATACATACACCCACACACACATTCACACGCATACATATATAAAAGTGTATATGAATGTATGCATGTATATATATGTGTGTGTGTGTGTGTGTGTGTTTATATATATATATATATGCACGTTTATGTGTGTATGTTTATTTTATGTATGTGTGTATATATACATGCATATTATATATATATATGTGCCTAAGTATGTATGTATGTATATAATATATATATATATATATACTTAGGCACACAAACCCATATATATTTATGCTATACAAGCATCTATCTAGTTATCCATCTATATAACTCTAATCTATTTATCTATCTATCTTTTTTTATCGATCTCTTTTTCTGTATATCTATACAGACATTTCAATTAATTAATGGTATCATCACAGATTTGTAGGCTAGACCAAATTGATGGGACGTATACACACCTATAGTTTCAGAAACATATTATTTTCCCATTTTGTATGGAAATTTAACTCCATCGTTTGAACTCCGTTTCTTCTTTTCCAGGGGCAAAAAGAGAGGTTCTATTTTTATTGAACACTTGTGTCTTTATGCTTTCGTAAAATTTCATCAGCCACGTTATACGTATTTTGTGTCTAATGACAGCATCATAAATTATAGCTATTTATAGCAAACACAAACACGGACTTAACTAAACTGGCCTCCCTAATTTGTATAGCATTGAATGTATTGACAATGAGAATTAATTAAAATACTACGAGTTAGTTCATTAGAAGTATTACAGCATAATGGCTGCTTACACAATGGTGGATTTCAAATATAATGCTTGGTTTTTAATTGGCACAGTCTTTGCCTACTTTTGATGTGGAAATCAGACATGGTCGTTGGACCACAACATTTTCCTCTCTGTTGCAGAGTAAGACGCTTTCATGGGTACTTTCAAGTTAACACACACACACACACACACACACACACACACAGATATATATATATACACGACGGGTTTCTTTCAGTTTCTGTCTACCAAATCTGCTCACTAGACTTTGTTAAGTTCTAAGTTATAGTAGGAAATACTTGCTCAAGGTGTCACTCGGTAGGTCTGAACATGGAACCTTGCTGCTGAGAAGCAGCAAACGACTTACTGCACCGCCACGCCTGTAAGTTGCCAAGAGAAGATAACTTTTCAGCGCAGCTGTTGATCAGCTTCCTTGATATAAGCGACAAACATGTCGGTAAGGATGTTGTGGTCTAAGGAAATTTTAGATATCAATTTGGTAGAAATGGTGATGCGTCGGTGAAAATATGTTCTGATAAATCTTTATTTCATTTTATGACTTCGGTTCAAAACCCGCAGACATCAAGTTTCCCCGTGATATTTTCAAGGCCCTCAATTTTGTCACCTGACCACAAGGCCTATCACAGTGCCACAAATGTTGAACGATTAATATAGATCATCATATCAGCCGAGTTCTTGGCTGGTGCATGAAATTGTTGCTCAGCAGACTGGAGCGAAGATATTCAAAGATGACTTTGGCTAAATTTGAACTCACAAGAAAGTAAAGAGTGGAACAGTAGGAAAGTTTGTCCCAGGCTACACAGACTGCATTATTAAACTATTCTTATAAAAGCCAATGCCATTTAAGCACTGAGGCCCAGATAATGCTTCTATAAAAACATTCTAATGGTATTATAATGAAAGGCTAATAAGAAGACCACACCCGGACCCTCGCCAATCGCAGCCGTGTGCCAACATTAGAAATCAATAATATACTGTTATCTAAGTTACAGAAGGTTATGGAAGTCAATGTCTGAATTAGATATAGAAACAGACAAAGGTTCTAAATGGATATTAAACTCGGAGGCGATTTCATGGTTTTCTAAACGATATTAGCAAAGTATTCGTCAGCCAATTTCTTTCATAGAAACAACAGCCTTGGAGACTCGTAATGGATCTGTGTCGGGAAATAATGTATGGAAACAGTTCATACTGTAGTGTCAGTTAATAAAGTAAAAAGTAGTTTCCTAGTAAACTCGCAATTGAGTCTATTACTGTCAATCAGTAAGTGTAATGTAGAATATATTCATAAAATAAAAGAGTTGAATATGAAGAAAGTGTAGGAGAATGTCTGCTACGCAATTAGGTAAAGTATAAACATAGAACGAAGTAGATAAGTTAAATAAGATAACAGCTGAATTACTGAATGTCTTTCTCAAAAACCCTCAATGATTCACAATTTGATTTTCGCTTGAGAAGAAAATATAAACTTCGTTGCCACTGTTATTGAATGAATAAAAGAGGTGTACATTTGAAGAACATAATTGATTTTTTGGGACAGAATTATTTATTTTCCCTGTTTAAGTGAAAATTTAACTGTAATTCTTATAAGGCTTCTACAAGAATCCTTCATCTAGAGTGGAATAATTTGGTTTTCTGTTTGTAAAAGACTTGCCAATGATAAAGAGTTCCAGCCAGAAGTACCAAACTTTACTTCTTTCTTACAGAGAAACAACTTATTTCCTTTTGTAACTTCTTAATTTTACTTTAGTTTCGGCAAAATGCAATGATATCGCTGCTATTGGTATATTCAAACCCAGGTTAAATGGGTCGGTGTTAAAAGAAAACGTTATTGCTGTGGCTATTCCAACATTTTAAAACTGGAATATATTCAAGGATATATAAATACGATTTCCACCCCTCTCTCTCTCTTTCTCTCTCTATCTATTTATCATTCTTTCTCTCAAGATAGATTTGAGTGGCATTAATTTGTAATTTCTACCCCGTAACGCCTTACTAGATACTGGATGGCTTCCGTGTTGAAGCTATTAGGAGCTTGTTCACAGGTCCTTTTCAATTAATTTGTCATGTGTGGTACAACACTTCGACAGTTGTAGCTCATAGTAACAGACAGGGTCAAATTTCGCAGGAAGCTCCCTCCAGTGTGCGTCAAGCCTGTTCTTGAAGGCATTGACCGATGGAGCTGCGACCACACTATTTGGCAGACTGTTCCAGGTGGCGAAAAAGCAGCTTCTAATGTTGAGCCTGCAGTGTGAACTTTCCAATTTCAGGCTGTGTCCTCTCGTATTTCTGCTTTGGAAGTTGTTGAATTGGGGGCGGTTGGTCTGTTACAGGTCATGCCTATACTTATAATGTTGACCATATCCCCACCCCCTGAGACGGCGATGTTTGAGACTAGGCAGGTTTAGTGCAGCCAAGCGCTCTGGGTATGGCTTTTCTTTCAAAGATGTAATGAGTCTGGTGGCACACCTCTCAACATCCTCCAAGTCGCAAAACATTGCCTCTTGCCGGGGTTGCCAAACTGTGTATCCATATTCAAGAATCGGACGAACTAGAGTCTTGTACAGCTGGACGAAGACAACAGGGGTGAAGAAGTCAAATGATCGTCGGATGAGTCCAAGGATTCGATTTGCTTTTGCAGTTGCTTGGTTTATGTGGTTCCTGAAGGCCAGCCCCTTGTCGATCAAGACACCTTACTTTCTGCTGGCTCCACCACAGCCGTTACTCCTGTGCACCCTGGCCTCTATTGTAGTATTTCATGTCCGTCTTTAGGTTTCCCACTCTCAATACGGAACACTTTTCAGGATGGAACCGCATTTTCCAGTTCGTCGACAACTCGTGAAGGCGATTCAGATCGTCTTGCAGCGTTGCCATGGTCACATCAACGTCATTCCTTGCGAAGATCTTTGTGTCGTGAGCAAATAACCTGACGTTGCTCTGGACATGCCCAGGCAGATCGTTTATATACATGAGGAACAGCACCTGTTTTTGTTTTATTTAAGATTCCCACAAGTGAGCTCTAAACAAAGAACTTTATGACCGAAGAGCTTCAGCCACGGTTTATGCTGTGTCTATATCTAGGAGTACGTTTTCGTTACACTGCACTTCATGTAATTTGGTTGCTCTTAGTGATGTGATTTAAGCGTGATCTGGGCTATAGATTATTTTACACCAGTGGGGGGGGGGGCTATCTCTTTTGTTTTAGGAAATGCAAATTTCAACTTTGAGAGTTTCATGACGTAACTGACATAGCGAAACATTGTGATCTTAATGATCCTCACATACTAATTGAATAACTTATTCGTTAATAACTTAATTATAAAGAGTGAATAACCAGGTGTTTAAGTAAGGAGAATTTCTGTTTGATACTTACCGATGTTTTTTTTTTCTTTCAGAAATAACCTTAATAGAGTTAATCGTGCTAATTATGAAAAACCAGATGTTAGCTAACGTTATTATTCTTTGACTGAGAAGGCTAAGAGGACAGCTACTGGTGTTCGTGTTTATTAGACTTCATTTGCGTAATTTAAATCTTCGTCTTTGTCAGTAATGCCGTAACAGACTTGTAGTAGTTGATGTTTACAAAACATGGAGAGATGCGATGGGAAACGATACTAATTGATAATCATCAGTTATAAATATTTTATCTTTTCGTTTACATTGTTTCAGTCACTCGATTAGGGCCATACTGGACTTTAGTAAGACAAATCGACCCGAAGACTAATTTTTAAGTCTCGAGCTAATTCTATCGGACCATTCTGACGAACAGCTAAGTTACAACAGCATAAAAAAAAAACTCAACTCCATATGTCAAGTGGTGGTCGTGGGGACAAACATAAAGAGACAATTATATTAGGAATTGGGAAGATTGTTCGAGAAGCAACCGTATAAAACATAGCTCCTCATTAGACGGACCACATTATCAAAAAGGAACGACGAACCACAGGTTGTCCGTGACTGATACATAACATATGTATGTATGTGTGTATGTATGTATGTATGTATGTATGTATGTATGTATGTGTGTAAGTATGTGTGTATGTGTGTGTATGTATGTGTGTATGTGTGTGTATGTATGTGTGTGTATGTATGTATGTGTGTATGTGTGCATGTTTGTATGTATATATGTGTGTATGTATGTGCGTATGTATGTGTGTATGTGTGGGTATGTATGTGTGTATGTGTGTGTATTTATGTATGTATATATGTGTGTGTATGTATGTATGTGTGTATGTTTGTATGTATGTATATATGTGTGTATGTATGTGCGTATGTATATGTGCAGGTTTGTATGCTTTAGTTTTTAGTATGTATTCTCCTGCATATGGTTACATTCTAGACATGTTCCTATATGCTCAGATGATAAAGTTCTGCAAAGTTTTAGATGTTTACAGTTCTAGCGTTGGTTTGGATCTGTAGTCTTCGAATCAGCTTTCTCCTTTCTGGTTTTGAGAATCTCTAATCTCTCAAGATTGATGCTTAGTCAGTTTGTATGTATGCAAGTATGTATGTATGTATGTATGTATGTATGTATGTATGTATGTATGCATGTATGTATGTATGTATGTATGTATGTATGTATGTATGTATGTATGTATGTATGTATGTATGTATGTATGTATGTATGTATGCAACTATGTATGTATGTATGTACGTACGTATGTATGTATGTACGTATGTATGTATGTACGTGTGTATGTATGTACGTATGTATGTATGTATGTACGTATGTGTGTATGTATGTATGTATGTATATACGTATGTATGTATGCAACTATGTATGTATGTATGTACGTACGTATGTATGTATGTACGTATGTATGTATGTACGTGTGTATGTATGTACGTATGTATGTATGTATGTATGTACGTATGTGTGTATGTATGTATGTATGTATGTACGTATGTATGTATGTATGCATGTATGTTTGTATGTATGTACATATGTACGTATGTATCTTTGTATGTATGTACGTACGTCGGTATGTATGTATGTATGTATGTATGTATGTATGTATGTATGTATGTTTGTATGTATGTATTTATGCAAGTATGTATGTATACCATGAGCTTCCACTCACTTTCTGTCTATTAAATTACTTCATAAGGCATTGGTTGGGTCGCTGCTATAGTAGAATACATTTCTCAAAGTGCCGAGCAGTGGGACTGAACCAGAAGCCATCTGGTTGCAAACCGTGCTTCGTAACCACATAGCCATGCCTCCTAGGTAAATTTAAAAGTAGCAAATACAAAAATTCTTTGTGACTTGACAACATTACGCTTTAGCGTAGCAACTGAGGATTTGGGTTCCTCTTTTATTCGCAGCTGAACCAAAGGTCAGAAGTACATTTACTTTTCTTTAGACTGATTATGTGCAAAAACCGGGAACTCCAGACTCTTTATCATCACAGCTAATGAACTTATCAACGAATCATGAATACTATCTAATGCATCATAATTTCATTTAACTAGACACAAATCCCTTAGCATTTTTCGCGACAAAACGGAAGAATTGGATATTCCGAAGAATATTCCTTTATTTTTCTCGCGCATTTATAAGAATAAGTCATGTTTGGTATTTCATGATTGCACGCCGAAACGCATCCTTAACTTAAGTATCTGACCCTTTCGTCCTGTAATAACTGATACAGTATCAACTTCCCGGAATCTTTCGTTCCAGAGTCCATTAGGATTAGAGTTTTTTCTGAGTCGGGCGTGGTGGTCAACGTTGTCAACAAATTCTTTATAATAACCATTACCATCTTTAATGAAACAATTACATGAAACACTGATTACGCGTGCATTAGTTTAAATTAGTGCACATTAGAAGATTTTCTGGACCACAGAATCGATATTCATGTATTTATTTCATTTGTTTCCTCCCGAGATTACAGCTAAAAAAAAAAGAAAAAGATGCTTTAGGGGATGGGGAATAAGATGTTGTGAAATATATGCGATTCATGAGAATGTTTGCCACTTATTTGAAACGAAATGTATTTTATCCGAGATTTGAAAGGGCCCGTCTATGCGTTTCCCTGCAAATCTCCTCCTGCAGTAGTAGACACCACCATCTTTACCTAAACGATATTATTCAATGCAATAATCACATTATAATATATTATTTCTGACAGTTGGCCAAATTCCCTATCGGATATTCACCGCACTCGCCCGATAATGTCTGTCTCTACTAAATATTATTTATACATCTGCTCCCATATCGATCACATAGATATTATATCGATTATATGTTTTAGCGGACTTTCGAATTGAGTAACGAATGAATGAATGAACGAAAGTCAACATTTGTGGAATACAAATGGGTTGGTGGTGGAGGGGGAAGAAGAAGAAGAAGAAGAAGAAGAAGAAGAAGAAGAAGAAGAGAGAGAGAGGGGGAAAGAGAGATAGAACGGCGAGCGATGATTGATAGGTGACCAGTAATGGTGGTTGTGGAATGGCAGATATGGTGATGATGTGTGTGTGCGAAAAGGTGGACAGCAGGTCAGAGGAGTGGACTTGATGACAACAGGAAATATAGAACTAGGGACCTAGGGATGGAGTGGCGATGATATTGGTGATGAAAATGACAAAAATAAAGATGTTGATTGTGGTGTTGATTATGATCGTACCTTTAGTAGTGATGCTGGTGATGATGATGCTGGTATTATTATTGTTGCTCGAGATGTTGATATTGGTAGTTGTTGTGGTTGAGACTGCAATGGTAATGGTGATGATGATGTGATCGATCACATCAAGGCATTGACGAAGACAATGCGTGTATATGTGTATACGTATGTATGTGTACATTCACACGCATATATGCACATACATACGTACACACATACAGATTCACGCACACATACACCACCAGGGATATTCGTGATTCCGTTTTCCGACCAACTGCCTGGCATCTACCATAGACACAAACTCCACCACATGGAAATTGGGAGATTTTAAGAGCAGGTCACTATGTTACAAGTATTAATTGTAGGATGCTCTTCTTTTCAGAAAATCAAACAATCTTGTCACTGAGTCCCTGAAAAAGGCATGTGACTTTACATTTCATGCTTAACTGTCCCTGTACGGATATCAATAAATTCAGATGCATATTTGCCAATAATTGGATAAATTCATAAATTAAGACACACACACACACACACGTATATATATATATATATATATATCAATTAAATATAAGAATAAAATCTATATGAGTTTATCAAGTAGCCGGTGTGTAAAACAAATTTAAGTAAAAAATTAATACGAAGTATATAATATTTTAAGATACATTATTACATTAAAGGCTGCTACTATAAGTAAAGTCCCTGGAAAGGGACACTAAGGTCAAACTACTTCATCAAAATATAAAGGGGCGCTGAATTCGGGGTAATGAACAAAGAAAAAAATTATTTTGAAAAGGTTCACTTGCATATCGAAAGGATTCCATGGCAGCGCTGTAAGACGCACTCCATAGGTCAGTGCAAACATAACCAGAAATATATATAAATATAAACACTTATACATACCATACGAGTACAACGTATCCACAGAGCATATAGACATGAAAAAAATGTATATCTTGTTCATTTCAGCCACGTGTGTATAACCAAAACAATTCAGCACTGAATACATTTCGGTAACATCCCTTAATGTAGTTATCTATCTATCTATCTATCTATCTATCTATCTATCTATCTATCTATCTATCTATCTATCTATCTATCTATCTATCTATCTATCTATCTTTCTTTCTTTCTACACACGCACGCGCGCACACATACACATATACACATGCACGCATACACTTATATATATATATATAAAAACAAAGTAAAACCAAATCATAGAGAAATGTAAAAGCATTCCTGTTATTGTTAGGAGGCAGTATTCTACCGTTGCCTCAATATTACGTTTAAAACATTGAGAAAGGAATTTGTCTCCTAGATTATTAGTGGGAACAGACAATAATTAGAAACTATATATGTTTATATAGGTATTTGTATGTATGCAGTTCTGAATACATATACACATCGACACAAACACGCACTATCACAAATATATACGAGCATATATAGTACGAATATATATATATATATATATATATATATATATATATATATATATATATATATATATATTTGTGTGTGTGTGTGTGTGTATTTATGCGTATTTATTTATATATTATTATATACATATATATATACATACATATAATACAT
>NC_043015.1:35763354-35765854 GCF_006345805.1 Octopus sinensis
TATATGTATGTATCTATATAATGTATGTATATATATATATAATGTACATATATATATATATATATATATGAATATGTATATATATATATATACATCATATATATATGCATACATTATATATATATATATATATATGAATATATATATATGCATGTATTATTTGTGTGTCTGTATAATATCTATATATATATATATATATGTATATATATATATAATATATATATATATATATATATATATATATATATATATACGCATACATATGTGCGATTCGCACGCACACATAGATACACACACAGAGACACACTCACACACTGATATGCATGCATAGATGAATATGTTTCATAGATGATCAGCCACGGGCATGCTGATTCGTGGCAGTTTGGGCGTAGTTTTGCGTGAAAGATAAATCTACTTGAGTGTGCATCGCTGTATTAAACAGTGTCAATGGTTTCAGGTCGAATGATCAAAGATATGTATCAATTTGTGCTTAGATAAAGTGATCTGCTTTCTGAGAATTTCTCTATCGATTTCTAATATACTTAGCGAAACTAAATTTGCGAATTCGAACAGATTTTCGCTTACTTTGGAAATGTATTAAAGTTATTCTTTCAATGTTGCCACAGGAATACAGAAAACTGAACGTGTGTGGACAAATATATGCATAGAAAATTTACATGCCCACCCAGGCAGACAAAGAAGCATAAACATACACACACACACACATTGTTATTCAGGTAGGATATTTTAAGGTAGGATATTTTCAGGTTTTGAATATCAACTTTACGCTAAGATGAGGGAGCATAATCCTACATTCGCCAATGATACAGAGATTATAAAGAGAAAATCCCTAGATCCCATTCACTTATATTCAGTTTCACAATCTCACACATATATGTCTGTGTTTATATATATATATATATATATATATTATATATATATATATATATATAATATATATATATATATATACATACATATATATTTAAGCCTGTTGGCAAAAAATTTCTTTGAAAACATATTTTGTTTATGGAGATTAGTTATCAGAACGGGCACGAATGTTTGTGGCTGGTTCGTTTAACCGTTTTTAGTACTTTCTACTTCTGAAAACCCACTTATCGCTATAGAGACTTCATTCTCTTTAATATAGGAGTCCAAGGAAAACAGAGACTACGCATAAAATATTAACCTTTTTAATCGGTGTGCAGTCACACTAATTCTCCCTTTTTTTTTTTTTTGACGTTTCAGCCGTTTCTTCGTGTCCATATTTACAATTTAGGCTGTGCTATAATGTATTAAATAAACAGTGGCTTCTTCTGGGCATTTTAACTGCTTTTTATTTTTCCATTTTTCTCGAATGGAAGATTGTTCCAACTGAATAAGAAAAGTTTGTTCCTGTATTCAAGTGCATGGTGGATACTATTCTAAAATTAGCTCAAAACTGACTTTTTGACCTTACTGACCAAGAGAGGAATTTGTTGCCAAAATATAGGTCATGTTACTATTCTTCGCACTTTTTGGAGTTTTTTATGCACACATTAATCGTTGTTTTTTTCTTTATACTGTTCGTGGATTAGGTCCTTCGTGTGTTTTTCTGTATTGTTATTATTCTTAATTTAGTATATTAATATTGGTAGGCACTTGATTGTATTTATTTTCATACTATCGTTATTTACTTCAACCATTATGATTTATACTCGTGTTGCTAGTATTAATAGATATTATTTGTAACTATTAATATGTTAATATGGATAGGTGGGTTTGTTATATTTCATCGTATATTTAATTCATAGTATCGATATTCAGTTTAGTGGCAACATATCTGTTATTCCCGTAATATTTTTTTATCATTTTAGTACATTGACTTAAGTTTTCATTTCTAATATACCTCCAACACATCTTGTTATTCTTCAGCTCTTGTGTATCTATCATGCATATGTTTATTTTGATGGACAGGACTCATAACCCCTTCTTGTCTATTGCTAATTTATGTTTTGATGTGAGAGTCTGGTATATTTTCTTTTAGTGTCGTACACTGTGCAGCCACCTAGTATATTCTGTTACTATTATTTGTACTATCCCACCACGCCTGCCTTTATATGTTTTGCTCGTATTAGTGTTATTGATATTAAAATTAATTAATACTTTAAAAAAAATTAATTATCTAAATATGGGTATACTTAAGAGTGGACTCAAAACGCTAGTCAGCTGAAGCGCGCACCCGTGTCAGTCAGTAGACGGACGCACGCACAGGCGCAAGTCAGTGGCACCCGCGATAAAAAACCCTCCACATGTATAAAGATGTGTAAACTGTAAATCGGGAGGAGGGGCAGAATTTTCATCTATCTATCTATCTATCTATCTATCTATCTATCTATCTATCTATCTATCTATCTATCTATCTATCTATCTATCTATCTATCTATCTATCTAGCTAGCTATTAAAACAAACAACCAACTGAATGAGTAAAAAAAAAATTTTTTTTAATTCTTACTCAAA